>NC_142517.1:180360000-180660000 GCF_057876585.1 Rhinolophus sinicus | reverse complement strand
CAGTTCCCAAACATTCACGAGACTCATCGGGGCATTATATTTAAAACAAACCTGTCTAGGCCCTATGTCAAGGGATTCTGATTCAACAGATCTAGGGTGGGGTTCCAGCTCCAGATAAAGGAAATATATGACAGATAACTTAGATAGGCCTCTAGTCTACATTTTATGCTGAAATAAAAAAAAAAAACAAAGTCAGTCTGGCTCACCAAGATGTAAGACTGGATAGGGGTTTGGAGCCTGCATGTACTTGAGTGCTCCTTGCATGGTATCCCGCTGGAAATAAATGGATTGATGGTAGTAAGTGACCGGATAAGAATTCACAATAAAGCAAATACCCTAAAAATAGGAAGACATCCCCTTCACTTTACTCCAATTTCTGTATGCTTTACTATTCTAATTTAGGCATAAACGAAATCTAATTTGTATTTTTTCTCATTTTATCTAAGTTCAGTAGAAGTACTAAAACCAATTAGCACCAGAGAAAAAAACATAAACTCCATAGTGCTTCTGGTCCTCTCACCCATGCTAGAATTTTTATTACCCTTTATGTTTGACAAAGTTCAGTTTCCACCATTTATGATTTCTGATAAATAACACCTATGAAAAAATGTACGCTTGAATCTATTTACTAAATCAGATAAGAAACTGGAAAATTATGTGGTTTTCTTTCACGTGATCCCTGAATTATGTAAGAAATCTCACTATGAAACTTACTACGTTATTGCAGCATCCCTTCTGCTATGGGTTCTTGCCTCTGTTTTTACATGACTGATGAAAATCAATAGTATCAAGGGTTGAGGAAGGATTAAAACCAAACACTAGGATAACATCAACATTTCTATCAGTCACATCTGTCCCTGTTATTTTGCTCTCTGCATCAGTGATGTCTCAGCAAAGAAATCACTTTTACTATCTGTTCTCTCTAATCACTGTACCACCAGCCAGTGGCAGTTGCCACAACTATTTTGAAAGAGGTTGTGATGTTTTTTTCTGGCTGCTCCTTCCTTTACACAATCCCTCACATAAACATTCAAAGAGCAAGTAGGTGACTGTGAGAGCCAGGCCTGAGGCGAGAAACAGTATGATTGATGTCACAAACTGAATCTGTACAAAGTGGAAACATTAATTATACAAATATAAATTAAAATAATCAAGATTCTTACATATTCATTCAGCGGCGAAAAAAAAAGAAGGTGTAAATTCAGGAGACTTAGGATGTTATTAAGTCTCTCTAAGGAGTATACTGCTCTTAAAATAATAATTCCACTAAGGGCATTAGGGAATGTTTCATATGGAAGCAACACAGTATGACAGAAACAGCAGAGGCTTTTAAATCAGATAGTCCTGAGTTTAATTCCAGCTCAGTCACTTACCACTTAGCTTTGAGCAAATCATTTTCCTCATATGAGCCTCAGTTTTCTTGTTTTTAAATGGCAAGAATAATGTCTACCTCAAAGACAGGATATAAAGACGAGAGGGGACACTGGTAAAGAGCACATTGCTTTGCTTTACATATTAACAGGAACTCAGCAAAGGGTCAGTCTGAAGCCTTCTAACACAATTGTTACCAGTTGTTCAATTAAAGTGTACCTAAAACCTACTCTTCCACTAAGTTTAACAGTCTAAGCTATTAATGGAGTTTCTTAATGTTTTTCTCTGGTAGCCTATTCTCCTCCCACTTCTAGTTTGCTACTAACCAAAACATCATATAATTGAACCACACCTGTTAAAATCATGTGTAAAATAAAAAAGAACAGATTTTGCATGGAGGTCTTCAAGAGGCTCTTTAGTGAGTAAAGTACAGAACAGGTACTGCATTGCCACTGGGATATCTCTTAGGTCATCTCAAGATAAAGTCAGCTTCTTGGCTGTTTCTTGGCTAGGTTCCACCTAGTTGAGGTTGCCAGATAAGCAACAGCTGATAAGAAAGCTGCTGCAGTAATCAGCTCACTTGCCAGTAAATGCCTAACAATGTATTTAAATACATATATATACACACACACATATATATATAATATAAATGAAAAATGAACACTGGCTTAGCTTGAAGCAATATTCATAGGCATACGCAGAATATGCTGTTTTTACTGGACAAAAGATCCACAGAACTTCCAGAAGGAATTATAAAAGCAAAGACTATATCCATTTCTAACGAATAATGCAGTGGTAATGGGGTTGGTAAGTTTTTTAGTCATAAAAATCCTTGCCCCTTTTTAATTATAATTTGGTATTTTACCTATAAGATCAATTATTGTCATGTTTAAAGTGTACAGTACCCTCAGACAGTTGTCACTGAAATGATTCAGAGCATTTAAAGAGGTATGAGTCTGAATTTAAAAAGGCAATTCATGGCACATAGCAATTCTCAAATTTTTTATGCGTATTTCTGTGAGATTTCAGCAAGAGTCAGAGTGACATTTCTAAGGAAATGCTGATAAGGGTGTGTGGCTGCGCGTGGTGAGCCACAGTGGAGGTCCTTGAGCAGAATACGAGGGGAGAGGATCGTAGTTTTTTCCGAACTGCTGCCCTGTGGATCCCAGCAAAGCACAGCCAGAGAAGCAAGGTGCACAATATTTTATTTAAAAATAAAATATGGTCTTTGGTTGCACAGCGACTGGCCAGACTCCTGCCAGCAAAGGCTGAAGATTCCCTTAGTAAATGGAAGCTCCCATTCACAGGCCCTGGCACAGAACTAGTGAGAGGTGAAACAAAAGTTCAGAAGTAGTACGCATTTCACCATGTTTTTATCACTAGTTTTCAAAAATAAGTAATTAGAAGCTAATCATACCGAGCATTCCTTGAAGGGAAAATGGAATATTTGGCAATGCTCTATAATGTAACAGTGATGAATACCAGAAAGGTTATGTGGGTCCAAAAGGGACCCACAAGATGCTAAGAGTACATGCTATCACAGAACTTGACAGTCCTGACAGCACTATGCTCAGCACACCACAGCCCACTCATTGACAAGTATTCACTATGTGTATATTGCTGGGGAAGATTTAGGAATAAAGACTAAAATGAGATCGTTGCCAACATCAGTCAGACAAGGAAGGACATGCAAGGGCAAAAGCAGTCATTGCAGAAATGTTCTTCCTTAGACCGTCAGCTCAGCAGCAAATCCAAGGCAAAACTGATATAGCATAAGGAAGGTCCAGCATCCTAACAGGAGTCTTACTCTCCAGGCTTAGGTCAGGGGCTTCCTCCAAAGGCCAGATTTGCTGTGTTTGCTAATGCATCTCTGGTCCTGCTAGATAACATCCAGTCCTTTAGTGTGCAGGGCCTTCTTGAGCTTTAAGAACAATGCCTTTTATGTAAAACACTTGAGAACTCCTAAACCGTAATCTCCACAGGGTTAATCTAGAAGACGCATAGAAATGGAATCACAATAATTCCTAATGCTGGGATTTAGTCTGGGTTCTCCAGAAGCAGACCTCAAGACAGGGATTCAAGTGCAAATTGTTGGTTGGGATGGGGGAAAGAATAATGGTAGGGAAAGGAAACAAAGAAGGGAAGGCATCTAATAAAGGATGAGCTCTCAAATCAGCTGCTAGGGTGGGTGCCTGGAGTTGAATTCCTTGGGGAAATCTTGGGAAATAACGCAAAACACAGTCTCAGAATGATCTCATCGGTGGATGAGGAAGCTGGGGTATTTTATATGCCAGCCCTAGAGCGTTGCTGGATGAGGCCTGTTGGGGAAGGGGGAATATAATTCCCCAGGAGCTGACCTGCTGACCATGGACAAATTGGCCTTGGAAGGGCAGCCCTCAGACACAGAGGTGCAGATACTGACAGTTGGAAGTCCACTGGAGCAGAGCGAAAGGTCCCAGGGATGAGGGTGGGAGCTGGCAGCATCTACTACATCAACACGTAGGTAAATTAGGTTTACCTTTGTGCATCCAGTAGAATAAGTGACAGATTCATTCAATGTGAAATACTAGGAGACATAATTCTTCAAAAATATATAATGAAAACTAGAGCTTTGTTCTTGCTATTGACACAGAACATTTTCAGCCAACACAAATGTTCAAGATATTTTTAGTCTTTAATCAAAGAAAAGCTATCATAAATTTCTGCCTACTTACTGAATTTTGTTCATCTTAATCTATAAATATTTAAAACATTAAAATACATTTGAATTTTGCTCATCTTAATTATAATAAATATTTAAAGTATTAAAATACATTTGAAGCATAAAGTTTGGTTCCACTGATATGTTTCATTTATTTTATTGCACTAATTAATATTTATCTATCTATGGGCTTTTTTTAATCAAAATTGTTTTTAAAGATTTACAATAGGGTAAACCTAAGATCCTCTGTTTCCATGTAGAATAGCAAATGATGTGTCCATTTTATTCCCAACACTATACCAGACATCTTAAAAGGGACACAAATGAAATATCAGACCCTCACCTACCCTTGAGGGTAGGCCCTACCCTCAAGGAGATCACAATCCAGCAGATGAGGAGACAAGAGGAGACTAATACAAAAACTAGGCACATAGCCATAAGAGTAATAGGAACTCAGAGAAGAATGAGACCAGTATAAGCTACGTGCATTTAAAGCGAGATAAGATGGGATCTAACTGGGCTTTTAAGAATGAACAGAATTTGGAAACACATAAAGGAGAAAAGAAAATATTTCAGTTAAAGAGAAAACAACATGAGCAAAGGCATCTAGAGGGCAGAGGTCAGTGAGGAGATTGAAGGGGAACTGGAGTGCATACTGGAAAGGTACATGACCTGGCTCCTGCCTGTTTCTCTGATTCCGTGTCCTGTATTTCTTTCCCTCACTCGCTATGATCCAGCCCCTCTAAACTTATTTCTGTTCCTGCCTCAGGCCTTTGTGCTTCCCATTCACTCTGCCTGGACTACTCTTTCCTGGATCTTGGCAAAGCTGCCACTTCGCTTCATTCAGATATTAGTGCAAATGTCAACTGCCACCAGCACCCTGTCCTAAAATCCTGTCTTGTCTTCCATGACATTTTACTCAACTGGAAACATTCTTAATCAATTTAATCTACCTGTACCACTGAAAGATAAGTTCCACAGAAGCAGAGATAACCTTTGCCTTTTTGATTACTTATCACTAGTCTCCAGAATACTGCCTGGCACATGCTTGCCACGTGGTGAGATAATGTGCTGTATAAGTGATGGAAACAGAGTCATAGGAGTAGATGAGGGCCAGGTTGATAGGGCCTTATAAGCCAAATAGAGAAGGAAAAAAACAACAACAACAACAAAAAACTATTATAGATGTCTGAGCAGTGTCTTAGGAATAGTGGTATAAGAATAATACCTGCATACCAGGCATTCAACAAAAGTAGCCATAATCTTCAAGTAATCTGTAAGGTAGACGGCTACCAATTACTTCCATTTTACACATGGGGAATCAGTAAAATGGGCCCCACTCCACAGAGGGAATAACTGGGGTTCAAATTGTGATCACTCCAAATTCCTCACTTTCCCACTAACCATGCTGCAAAACAAGACTTCCTTTTCAAAACTGGGATAATTAGACAATTTCCAGATAGTAAAAAAGGTGGGAAAATCAATGGAACTAAATGGAAAGCCAGCAACAAGCATTAGTACATTTACTATACATATGAAATTAACATATGATAAGTTTGCTTTTCAAATCAGTAAAGAATGAATTTTCCATTATATACTCTGTGGTTAACATTTAACTATTTGAGAGAAAATTAATTTCTATGACTAAGTCCCATTATACTCCCAAGTAAATTCGGGATGGATTCAAGAGCTAAATGTGTATACGTGTATATATACTAGAAAAAATATAATTAAGTATGTATCTGATTTTAAAAAAAAATTTTAAGGCCTTTTTCAACACATATGTAAAGGCAGAATTTATCATATGGAAAAAGATTAACAGATTTAACTACATAAAAATTTAAAATATCTGTTCATAGTTTTTAAAAGGTACCTTAAAATTAAAGGCAAATGTTAATGGAGGGAAATATTTACCCTTGTAAATAGCAAAGCTTATTTTTCTTAATACATCAAGAATTATTACAGGTAAATAAGAAAAGGACATGAACCCCCAAAGTGGCAAAGGTTCTATAAAAGTAATTCACAAAAGAAGAAATACAAATTGGCAATAAACATTAGAAAATAATCTTGCTAAAAATCAAATAAATCCATATTTAAAGAATAAAATACCACTTTTTAGCTACCAAATTTGGAAAGAGTTTTTAAAACTATAAGTAACTATTGTTGTGGAGGATACAGGAAAATTGGTGGTCTCCTACACTGCTTCTGGGAAAGTATTAGAAGAACCTTTTGAGAGGGCAATTTGGCAATACACATTCAAAGCCTTAAAAAATTACATTTCTGTCAAGGATTATATACTATAAAAATAGCCACAGAATTATGCAGTGTTTATAGCAGTTTTAAAAAGAAAAGAAATAGGGTAATCTTTAAACAAATTATAGTATCCCCATATCACAATTCTATGTAAAATGCGTATGTATCTGTGTGTGCATGTGTGTGTGTAATAATTTAAGAATGCAATCAAAACAGGCTCAGAGTATATTAAATTATTAAAAATCAAAATTTAAAACTAGGTATGATATGACCTGTTCTATGACGTTTAAGTGCATATATGTATACTTAGGGAAAATAAATAAATACATACAGACAGACATACTAGAAGGAATCATATCAAAACATGAACTGGTGATATCTCTGGACAGTTTATTATGGAAGTTTTCATTTTCTTTTATTTCTTGATATTTTTCAAACTTTTAACAAGAAGTTTCTAATTTTTTAAAACCAGTCCTATTTTGTTTTTAACAGTTTGAAAAAAAGAATCAGAATCTAATGGAATTTCTCCAGTGCTGAGAAATGCCCCTGATTATACACAGTCTGTAATTCACCTTTATAAACTATCTGACTTACCACCCCTGCTAGTTTTCCTGGTTTCACTAAAAAACAGCCGGACTAGAGAAGCTCTCCCAGCAGAGCATGGCATGGGGCAACCACAACTTGGATTTTATTCTGAACTCTCTGTCCTTCATTAAATTACTTATCTTGCTCTACCTTAGATTCTTCAATTATAAAAGGTGTGTACTGATAACAGGAGAGATGTCAGAAGCATGGCAGCATGAGGGTCCCCTTGATCTCTCCCCTTGAAGTTACAAGTTAAACAGCTATAATTCAACAAAGGATTCCCTGTGCAACATACAAACATAGCTGAGATATCTGTGCATTGAAACATCTGAAGGTGGGCAAATCAGGGCAAACAGGGGAGGAGGAAGGAAGAAGAACAGACATGGGTACCACAGACTTAGCCCAGAGTTCACTGCCACAGACACAGCCCGGAGCTCATTGCCAGTCTCAGGAGAGAGGAGTATTCTGTGGCCCCAAGCATTCCTGCCTCTGTGATTAGCATATAATATGTCTGAACCCAAAGATCCAGATGGAAACCTTGGGGCAGAGATGGAATACAAAAGTGCCATAGCAGCCACCATTGCCAGACAAAAGACAAAGCCACGGAGTCTGGCTGCTTCCCCTCACTCTGCCAGAGCTAGCCATCTGCACCCTCCCGAGATAGCAGTAGGCCCCAGAAAAACTGTAGCAGTAAGGTTTGGGTTACAACACTGAATATCTACAGTCCTGAGAATTGGAGAGACAGTTTCTGAGTGGCAGACACACACTGGTGAATCTCAGTGACAAGGGTGGAGATGTAGAGGTGGGGCAGCTAAGTTCTGGGAGTCACCATTACTGGGAGGAGAACAAAGCAGCAAACACACCAGTGACCTCTCCCAGCCCACCCACCCCCACTATTTCTGGCTGATCCCAGCAGAGGCACCTGACAGAGCTCAGGCAGCTCAGCACACTACTGTTGGTGCAGTACTGGTACTCCAGGGGCTCAGAACCCCATCACATGCCACACTCTCCCACAGGGGTGGTGCTCTGAGACTGAAATAATCTAATCACAGAGGAGAAACCCACCTACCCAGGGAATACAAGAAATCTCCCACTGCCCCACAAAGATCTGAAAACCAGCCAGAGAAGAATAAGAAATAAAATCCTTCAGTGCTACCTACTGGAAAACAAAAGAAAGACCTCTTCTTCCCAAACTGCTGCAGAATTCACTCCCATAGATGCCTAGACAGAGAAAGAATCCATCAAATATGATCAACAACCAAGGTAACAAGGCAGCTCAGAAAGAAAATGAAAAAATCTTCAGAAAATAAATGTAAAGACATGGAAATACATGCCTTAAATGACACAGAATTCAAGATTGCAGTTCTGAAAAAACTCAATGATATGCAAGAAAACTCAGATAGGCAGTTTAACGAATTCAGAAATAAAATCAACGAACAAAATGAACACTTTACCAAAGAGATAGAAATTTTAAAAAGAACCAAATTGAAATTCTGGAGCTTAAGAACTCAATAAAAGAGATGAAGAATGAAATAGTGAGATAAGGAAATAGAGCTGATCAGATAGAGGACAGAATCAGTGACATCAAAGATAGAAATCTGAAAATGACGCAGATGAAAGAGAGAGACTTGAGAATTAAAAAAAAAAATGAAAGAACTCTACAAGAACTATCAGACTCCATCAGAAAGAGCAATATTAAGAATAATGGGGGTGGGGGGTGGGAGATGAGGGTAAGGGGGATCGAATATATGGTGATGGAAGGAGAACTGACTCTGGGTGATGAACACACAATGGGACTTATAGATGATGTAATACAGAATTGCACACCTGAAATCTATGTAATTTTACTAACAATTGTCACCCCAATAAATTTAATAAAATAAAATTTAAAAAAAAAAGAATAATGGGTATACCAGAAGGAGTAGAGAAGGAGAAGGGCACAGAGACTCTATTGAAATAAAT
The DNA here is from genome assembly GCF_057876585.1 of Rhinolophus sinicus. Taxonomy (NCBI): domain Eukaryota; kingdom Metazoa; phylum Chordata; class Mammalia; order Chiroptera; family Rhinolophidae; genus Rhinolophus; species Rhinolophus sinicus. The sequence continues at coordinate 180,651,128 of NC_142517.1, read as the reverse complement.
AGTTGATAAGAACTTCCCAAACTTATGGAAAGAACTGAATTCTTGAATCAAAGAAGCAAACAGAACACCTAATTACCTCAATCCTAAAAGGCTTTCTCCAAGGTACATTGTACTGAAACTGTCAAAAATTAATGAAAAAGAAAGAATTCTCAAAGCAGCCAAGGAAAGGAAGATGGCAGCCTACAAAGGAAAGCCCACTAGATCATCATCAGGTGTGGTCACACAACAGACTAGCCGTTTGTCCCCTCCAATCGTTCCTTAGGGAAAGAAAACTTTACGGGACTGTCCCTCTTTAGGGTTGAGTTCATTTATCCTAAGTCTCTCTATTTGGTCCTTGTAAGCTGGGTCTGCAGTCAAAGACCAGTAATGATTCCTCATGGGAGGAACGACTCAAGCCAGACTGGACACCATTGGGACCCCCATGAGTTAACATAATAAAAGCCAGGAGGTAGCCATACCCCTCCTCCTCACCATTATGGGAAGCTGCTAATGCATGCCCCAATTGTCCTGCACTCTGCTCTGCAAAGGACTTCTTAGAGTGATAAGATATCGCTCTTCCTGCTTAGCTCATGGGATGGTTTTACCTTGTGAGACTTGCTCCCCCAGGGGGTTGAACACACCCACCTTAGTCGCCTGGGGACAATAAACATCGGTTGCTTTGGGACAGATATCTGGGAATTGGAAGAATTTTAAGGTGTGGTATGAGAATTTCGTGGACCCTGCCTTTAATCTTGTGATGCTTATTGTAAGAAATCAATAAATACCCACGACGACCCAATTTGGGGCTCCAGTCCCTCGGTCCTCTGTGATTTAACTGTATTTGAGTCTCTGTCTCTTTATGATAGTTTAACCCTCGCCGCCTCCCTCGCCTTCCCACGGCTTGTGTTGTGCAGGTCGCAACAATCAGGTTTTTTAGCAGCAATTCTATAAGCCAGAAGGGAGTAGAATCATATACTCAAGTTATTGAAAGAGAGAAATTACCAGCCAAGAATAATATATCCAGCAAAGTTATCCTTTAGATATGAAGGAGAAATAATGACCTTTCCAGATATACAGAAGCTGAGGGAATTTTCCACCACAAGGCCTACATTACAGGAAATACTGAAGGAGGTTATTTTAACTGAAACAAAAAGACAAAAGGATACAAAACTGTGAATAAGATGAACAACAGACAGACAGAAGCAGGAAATGGCAACCCATACACAGAATAAGGCACTATACACCTAAACATAACAGAAAGTGTAAAGAAAATAAAAACATTTTTAAAAAAGAGAAGAAGAAGACAATTTGCTACTGCAACTGAGAAATGAACTCACAGCATAAATAGAGATAATTTGTGACAACAAACCATAAATGGGGAACATGGTAAAGATCTGAATTTGCAAAGGGGGATGAAGATAAAATGCAGGTACAAGAAAAAGAACTAGTATATATATATGAAACTTTCTTTTAAATAAACTTAATGGTAACCACTCAAAAGACATCCAGAACTGAGAGACAGAAATTGAAAAAAAAAAAAGAGGAAACAGAGGGAAAAATGATAGAATACCACCAAACTAAAATAACAGATGGAAACATAAAGGCAAAGAAACAATGGAGACAACGAGCTACCTGAAAACAAAAGATAAAATGGCTACAGGAAATCCTCAGATGTCAATAATCACCCTAAATGTAAATGAACTGAACTCACCAATAAAAAGGCAGAGAGGAGCAGGCTGGGTCAAAAAATGAAAACCAACCAAATGCTGCCTTCAAGAGACACATCTCAGGTGCAGGGATAAATATAGACCCAAAGTGAAAGGGTGGAAAACATTACTTCAAACAAATGGTATCCCAAAAAAAAGCGGGTATAACCATACTGATCTCTGATGAAATAAACTTCAAGATAAAAAAGGAAACAAGAAACAAAGATGGACATTTCATAATGATAATGGGGACAATCCATCAAAAAGACATAATACTTATCAATATATATGCTCCCAATCAGGGAGCACCAAAATATACAAAACAACTACTGACAGAACTAAAGGGAGAAACTGACAAAAGCACAATTTATAGTAGGGGACCTAAACACTCCATTTGCAGCTATGAATAGATCATCCAAACAGAAAATCAATAGGAAATGTTAGCCTTAAATGACACATTAGACCAAACAAACATAATCAACATTTACAGAACCTTTCATCCCAGAATATCAGATTATACATTCTTTTCTAGTGCACATGGAACATTCTCAAGGATAGACCATATGTTGGGATACAAAACTAGCCTGAACAAACTTAAGAAGATTGAAATCATACTATGCATATTCTCCTACAACAATGCTTTGAAATTGAAGATCAACTGCAAAAATAAAGTGGGAAAAACAATAAATATGTGAAGATTAAACAGCATACTACTAAAGAATGACTGGGTCATAGAAGAAATAAAAGGAGAGGGATCAAAAGATACATAGAAATAAATGAGAATGAAAATACAATGTATCAAAATTTGGGGGATGCAGCGAAAGCGGTAAAAAAAAGGAAGTTTATATCATTACAAGCCTATCTCAAGAAACAAGAAAAATCCAAAATAAACAACCTAACATTACATCTTAAACATCTTAAAGAACTAGAAAAAAAAGAACAAAGCCCAAAGTCAGCAGAGGGAAGGAAATAATGAAAAAGCAGAATTAAATGAAATAGAGAACAGAAAGACAAATTAATTAATTTGTCTTATTAAAATAAATTAACACAACAAAGACCTGGTTCTTTAAAAGATTAATAAAATTGACAAACCCCTGGCTAGACTCACGAAGGAAAAAAAGAGAAAAGACACAAATAAACAAAATCAGAAATGACAGACGAGAAGTTATGACGGATACCAAAGAAATACAAAGGATCATACAAGAATATTATGAAAGACTGTATACTACCAAATTCAATAACCTAGAAGAAATGGACAAGTTATTATAAATATATAACCTTTCTAGACTGGAAAATTGAAATAGACTAAACAACAGTAAGAAAATTGAAACAATCATTCAAAACCTCCCCAAATGCAAAAGTCCTGGATCAGATTATTTCACTAGTGAATTCTACCAAACATTTAAAGATGACTTCAAAGCTGTCCTTTTCAAACTCTTCAAAAAATTTAAAGAAGAGGCAATACTTACTAACTCATTTTAAGAGGCCAACATTACCCTGATACTAAAACCTGGTAAGAATATACAAACACACACAAAAACTACAGACCAATATCTCTAGTGAGTTCAGATGCAAAAATCCTAAACAAAATACTAGCAAATTGAATACAGCAATACATTAAAAAGATTATACATCACAATTAAGTGGGGTTCATGTCAGAGGCATAGGGACATTCAACATATGGAAACAGATCAATGTGATACACCACATAAACAAAATAAAGGACAAAAATCATATGATCACATCAATAGATATTGATAAAGCATTTGACATGATACAACATCCATTTATGATTGAAACACTTAATAAAATGAATATAGGAGGAAAGTACTGCAATATAATAAAGGCCATATACAAAAACCCTCAGCTAACATCATACTTTCGGTGAAAAACTGAGAGATCAGGAACAAGACAGGATGTCCCATCACCACAGTTATTCAATATAGTATCGAAAGTCCTAGCCCAGAGCAATCAGGCAAGAAAAAGAAATAAAAGGCATCCAAATTGGGAATGAAGAAGTCAGACTGTGACTTTTTGTAGATGATATAATTCTTTATACAGAAAACACTAAAAACTTCAACAAAAAAAACTATTAGAAACAATAAACAAATACAGTAAAGTTGCATGATACAAACTCAATGTACAAAAATCCATTGCATTCCTATACACTAACAATGAAATTTCAGAAAAGTAATAAGGAAAACAATTCATTTTGCCATTGCAATAACAGGAATAAAATACCTAAGAATAAACTTAACAAAGGGTGTACAGAACCTATACACTGAAAACTACAAGACATTATTAAAAGAAATTGAAAGAGACACAAAGAAATGGAATGATAGTCCATGTTCATGGATTGGAAGAATCGACATAGTTAAAATGGCCATATTACCCAGAGCAATATACAGATTTAATGCAGTTCCCAACACAATCTCAACAGCATTTTTTTAAAAAATAGAACAAAAAATCATCAGATTCGTATGAAATCACAGAAGACCCCAAATAGCCAAAACAATCCTGAGAAAAAAAGAAGAAGGCCAGAGGTATCACATTCTCTGGCTTCAAACTATAGTACAAAGCAACAGTAATCAAAACAGCATGATATTTGCAGAAAAACAGACACACAGACCAATGGAACAGAATTGAGAACCCAGAAATAAACCCACATATCTATGGGCAGATAATTTTCAACAAAGGAGATAAAAACACAATGGAGAAAAGAAAGCCTCTTCAATAAATGGTGCTGGGAGAATTGGAAAGCCACGTGCAAAAGAATGAAACTAGACTGCTATCTGTCACCATATACCAAAATTAACTCAAAATGGATCAAAGATATGAATATAAACCTGAAACAATAAGTTGCATAGAAAAAAGCCTAGGTACTAAACTTACAGACCTTTGGTTTAGAGAGGACTGTGAATTTGACCTCAAAGGTCGGGAAAGTAAAAACAAAAATAAATGAATGGGACTATATCAAACTAAAAAGCTTCTGCACAGCAAAAGAATTTATCAACAAAACAAAGAGGCAACCAACCGAATGGGAGAAGATATTTGCAAACAACACCTCCGATAAGGGGCTAATATCCAAAATATATGGAGAACTCACACAAATCAACAACGAAAAACAAACAATCCAATTTAAAAATGGGCAGAGGACACTTCTCTCAAGAAGATACACAAACTGCCAACAGATACATAAACAAATGCTCAACTTCACTAGCTATCAGGAAAATGCAAATCAAAACCACAACGAGACACCACCCCACACCTGTTAGAATGGTTATTATCAACAAGACCAATAATAACAAGTGTTGGAGAGGCTGTGGAAAAAAAGAAACCCCCATATACTGCTGGTGGGAATGTAAATTGGTACAAATGCAATGGAAAACACTATAGAGGTTCCTCAAAAAATTAAGAATAGAATTACCATATGAACTGTAATCCCTCTTCTGAATATCTACCAAAAAAATCTGAAAACATTTATCCATAAAGACATAGGTTCCCCTATGTTCATTAGAGCATTATTCACAGTGGCCAAGACATGGAAACAACCAAAGTGCCCTTCGATAGTGGTTCAATAAAGACGATGTGTTCACACACATACACACACACACACACACACACACACACACACACACACACGAGGTCTGACATTTAAGTTCGTGAACTCATCCTAGAAAACTGTTTCTCCGAAAATAAGACCCAGACGGACAATCAGCTCTAATGCGTCTTTTGGAGCAAAAATTAATATAAAACCCGGTATTAAATTATATTATATTATATTACATTACATGATGTTATATTATATTGTATTATATCATATTATACCCAGTTTTATCTTATAGTAAAATAAGACCAGGTCTTATATTAATTTTTACTCCAAAAGACGCAGTAGAGCTGATTGGCTAGGCTTTATTTTCAGGGAAACACGGCAGAAGCTACACAATAGGTCTTACCAGCCCCGTACTACCCTAATTCTGGATTGTAATGTGAGATTGAATAAACGTCTATCTTGGTTAAAAAGAAAAGAAAAAATGAGTGCTGCTTATTACCTTGTTTCTAACACTGATCAAGCATTAAAGTGCAAGTCATTATACCGAATCAGACGATCTCTGTGCAGTGGGCTCAAGATCCAACTAACTTTAAAATGGCTTAATGTAACATGGCTCAGATCAAGGAGCAAGCAGTATTAAGAGCACTCAACTGACCTGAAAGAGAAGTACTGTGCCCAACTGTTTCTGCAATTGCTAAATTTTAACATGATTCTATGGCTTTTAAAAATGCTATTGACATAGGAATTCACACAATTAAATATTTATTAAATGACTAGAGTAGAACAAAAATTATACTTAACAAAGAAAGTCCATTCTTTAAAAAATAAAAATAACAGAAACAGAGTTAAAAAAGGAAGAGTTAATATGAGATTTGTTGCCTTCATTCATTGGCTCTCTGTTACCATGATACTAAAATCTTAAATACCACGCACAGAGACAAGGGTATAGGAAGATAATTTCCCTGTGAAATATTGGACTTGGCAAGGCCAAGGGGAGAAACAGTAGCAGACTTCTCAGTGTTCTTCCAGCCTCCAATGCCTTTCTGAGGTATTGTCAATTACACCACCAAGATACATATCTTTATCAGGCATTACTCTCCTAATTTACCTTGTACAGTCTAAATTAATCTAATTGGTTACCAGGGACATGGTTGAGGAGCTAAATATGGCATTCAAAGAATTAATTCTTCTTATTATTAAATACTTTGCCAGAAAAATGGGGAAAGAAGCAGTGGGACTTTCCAATCTGTGTTTATAATATCGTTATCTCTTAAAGAAAAATAATCCATGCCAAAAAAGGCATATGACTAACACCTTGCTTATCAGAGTGTTTACAGAATGAAAAAAGTACTCTGACACTGTCTTTCTTATAGAGAATGTAATATTAAGGTTACAGCTACTAAAAGTTACATTGTTTATATATAGGGTGACTCTAAACCCTGGTTTGTCTAGATTACACTTGGTCTCCCAATGTAATTTTTCCCTTGCATTTGCAGCAATGTCCTGGTTTGAACAATTGGTTATATAATCACTTATTTATATGGCAATCTGTGACAATAAAAGGCAATTTCATGATACCTTATGGTATAAAGCCCCCAAACTTCTAAAATATGTCAATTTGGCAGGAGCTAATTCATGTCTGACTTGAATTTTACCAACAGGTAAAATAAATTAGAATATCTATTCTGGTTTATAAAGTAATACATTGGTTGTGTACAAAAACTCTATAAATAGTATCACATGACAAGCTACCCAAAGATGTGCAATAATATATCAATCTGTTATCAGACTAACAGTCACATACTATCTTTAAAAACTGACTGGGGCAAATATAATAAATATAGCCATCTATTTTGAGTACTATTTTTTAACAGAGTTTACAAAATTTCCTAATGGAGAAAACGTTTTCTTCTAAGTTTGTCCAACACTACATAAAGCTTCTTCATTATATAGAGTGCCTTCCATCTGTAAAACTGGGAACAATTATTATTGCTAAACAACTAGGTGGAAGGAACTTGCTTTTTCAAATAACCAGAAATTACACATTCTTACCTGGATCTACTCAGCATAATTCTGACAGTATAATAACTACACACACAAAAAAAAGTAACCAAAATATCTTTTGCCTACAACCATCTCTAATTCAAGGCGTATTATTGAGTTTCTACTACACAGGAATATGCACATTACATTTGTAATAGACCGTAACTGTGTGTGGCTTGCTAGCATAGCTTTGCACTACTTCTAGCACAGACCCCGATTGTTGTTTAGGATCCACTCTTCCCCAATTTGTCTATGAGGTTGGGATGAGGGTTCCCACCCTAGCTCCAGGAGAACACGTGAAGCATGAGAGAGGCCTGACACAATTCATGTATTTCATACTCCTGGTCATACCAGTTCAGTGGTAAATAGAAACATGACTCACGCCAACCCAGCATGACTAATCAGAGCTAATCTCAGGGGCTTTTCTTAAACAACCACTCGTTTCCACTGCACTTAAACCAAAGAAGATACAGGGATTTAAACTACTACAGCCAAATTGCTCCTATATCAAGCCTGAGACTGTCACCGACACAGATTAAGGAGACACAAATCACAGAGAGAAAAACTGTCTGATCATGATTTCCTACTAGGGCCCCTCCATCCAGCTGTACCTAAACGTCTTCTTCTTGACTCTCCCTTTATATAAGCCAGTAGTTTCCCATTTTTCCATTTTCTGTCCTTTACAACGAAAGAAACTAAAGACATCTAACAACTTGTACTTCCCATTCCTTTCATTTCTGTATCTCTTTTCACTCATTGTTATCTCTTCAACAGTCATAATCATTAGTATTCATAAGGGAAACATTTATTATTGTCAACTATATAAAGAACAAGGGTTTCAAACTAATTCTCCAAATGATTGTTTTTAGTTGTGATGCTGACTATTATGATTGGAGCATCACCAGGAGGACCCAGCTGACTCGAACAACCAATAAACAGGCTTGTAAAAGTTATAGATGTCATCTAATCATTAAACACAGCATGTAACTCATCTATTACTAGGCTGATTGATTTAATTACTTAACAAGCAGACAATTAACTATCACTTAAAGGAGAAACTCCTAGGAGTTTGCTTTATTGAATTGTCCTGATGCCACGCATACAATTGCACTAAACTAGAAGAGTGTCATGAGCCTTTATTGATAAACTGCTGAATCCCTTTTTCTGTATTTTGAAATTACTTCACTCCAAAACCAAAGTTTCTTTAGCAAATTCTTTATTTGATATAAACTGCATAAAGGTAAGACATTTAATGTCTCGCATATAAATATATTTAGTAAAACATAAAAATTCCTAAGCATTTTTATTTTTAAAAGGTATGAATGGATTGAAAATTCAATCTAATTTAAATGACAGATTAAGAATTTACAGGGAAGGGGAGTTGGAGGAAGGTGGTCAAAAAGCACAAACTTCCAGGCGTAAGATAAGTAAGTACTAGGGGTGAAATGTAGAACATGATGACTACAGTTAACGCTGCTGTATGATATACAGGAAAGTTGTTAAGAAAGTAAATCTTAAGAGTTCTCATCACAACAACAACTACATGTATATATGAGATCATGGACGTTGACTAAACTTACTGTAGTAATCATTTCACAAGATGTGTAAGTCAAGTCATTATGCTACACCCTAAACTTATACAATGCTGTATGTCAATTATATATCTCAATAAAACGGGAGAAAAACTTAAATATCAGACATATTGGAAGCCTTATTTGTCTCTTCTGTGGAAGCCTCTATTCAAGTCATGTTTCTTTAACTTCGGCAGAAATAAATTAAGTTTATTTACCTTAACTATTTAAGTAGCAAGGTGGGACAAGAAGAGGAAAAGAAAGCTAACCTAGGCTAAAAATGGCCACAAATTCTTTGCTGTTCATTCTATCAAGAAGTGGAGTCTATTTCTCCACTCCTTAAATCTGGACGATCTTGTGACTTGCTTTCACAAACAGAATACAACCCAAGGGGCATTGTGGGAATTGCAGGTTTCACTCTCTTTCTCTTGAAACTCTGTGCCATGTGGACAGCTCTGAGCTAGCCCACTGGAAAGACCCCAGGGAGGAGAAACAAGGCAATCTGACTGGCAGCCTAACAATTGCCAGACATTTCAGTGAGGCCATCTTAGACCATCCAGTACCTGCCAAGCCACCACCTGAGTGAGCTACCACAAGAGTGAGCCCAACAGAAGAACCACTAAGGTGAGCCTGGGCCAAAGTCCCAATCAGCAGAATTGTGAGCAAATAACATAGTTGTTTTTCTAAGCCACTAAATTTAGGAGGTGGGTTATTATTTAGCAATAAATAACAGACAGGGTGCAGTACATGGTTATTTCATTTAATCTTAGTAAGAATCTTATGAGGTGAACCAAGTTTGACTCAGGTAAAATAAGGAATGAAGTTTATACAATTTGGGGAGTTCTCTTTTGGAAAAATAGTATACATGTAATACAAACATAAGAAAATAATACAAAATTTAAAAATACAAAGGATATAAATATATAACACTAAATCCAAAAATGTCCATGGCTACTCCAGTGCCACACCATACAACAGGAAGTGTGATAGAGAACAAATCAGAATGTAAAGAGGCTTAATAAAAACATATGGCATAGAAGCACGTGGTTGGGGCCCTTCCCAGGGGGCTTCGTTAACTAAGCTTCACAAACTACACAGGAAATTCACTTGAACAGTTCATATTACTATTCCATTTTACAAAGAAGAGCTACAACTCTGAATAGCTGTCACTTGTCGTAGGGAACACAGATAGTGAGCTGAAGTGCCAGGATCTGAGCTCAGATTCCTTTGTTTCCAAAACATGTTACCTTTGTACTACTCTTATGTTTTCATTTTTACCTCGTGATCTACTTCTCACCAAGTTTATATCAGTTGAAAACACCTCTACTTCAGTATCCCCAAATGTATCCCCATGGAAGTGGAAATTCACTGAGAGAGCCCATCTAAGAATTTCTCAGACCATGAGATATCCTTAACGGTGCTATGGAGCAGGGGCAAGCGGGCCTCGCTTCCTGTCCATTTCTCTGATTAGATGAAGAAACCACAGGGTGAATGCCCTAAGTAAGGGACACTTTTAGTTTCCTCCATTTTGTGGTCACACAGCAGCCTAGCCGTCTGTCCCCTCCAATCTTTCCTTAGGGAAAGAAAACTTTGCAGGACTGTCCCTCTTTGGGGTTGAGTTCATTTATCCTAAGTCTCTCTATTTGGTCCTTGTAAGCTGGGTCTGCAGTCAAAGACCAGTAAGTTTCCTCATGGGAGGAACGACTTAAGCCAGACGGGACCCCATTGGGACCCCCATGAGTTAACATAATAAAAGTCAGGAGGTAGCCATACCCCTCCTCCTCACCATTATGGGAAGCTGCTGATGCATGCCCCAGTTGTTGTCCTGCACTCTGCTATGCAAAGGACTTCTTAGAGTGATAAGATATTGCTCTTCCTGCTTAGCTCAGGGGATGGTTTTACCTTGTGAGACTTGCTCCCCCAGGGGGTTGAACACACCCACCTTAGTCGCCTGGGGACAATGAGCATGGTTGCTTTGGGACAGATATCTGGGAATTGGAAGAATTTTTATGGTGTGGTGTGAGAATTTCGGACCCTGCCTTTAATCTTGTGATGCTTATTGTAAGAAATCAATAAATACCCACGACGACCCGATTCGGGGCTCCAGTCCCTTGAGGCTGCGAGTCCCTCGGTCCTCTGTGATTTAACTGTATTTGAGTCTCTGTCTCTTTATGATAGTTTAACCCTCGCGGCCTCCCTCGCCTTCCCACGGCTTGTGTTGTACAGGTCGCAACACCATTTCAGGATCCCTTTTATCACATGTCAGCTTCCTCACAGACAAGGTTATATAACGCCAAAACATTGAGTACAGCTGTCTTGCCCTCCTACCTGTCACACGGCCTTGCCATTGCACTTTTCTATTCATTCTCCAGCATGGTCTCTTTGTGCCTTCTGTCAAGTTCCTACAAGTGAGTATCTAAACTTGCTTATGCAGAATAAGCCCAAAGTCAAACCAGATTTTAATAATTTCTAATCCTTCTGTGTTCAGCTACATCCATCACTGCTCCCTCTCCTTTCAAATGGCCTCCACTAGAAAACTGGTGAATCATTACAACATGGAAACCAGATTTCTTCTTGTTTAACATTTACATAGGCTGTTTGCTGGCAAGGAATTTCTAGCTTTTCACCTCACTAAGCTGACCCAATCAGCTGATCATTTGTTTTGCAGCTGGGTTTCAAGGTCAGAAGTCCTGATCAGTGGTACTACAGCCGTTTATTCAATGTGTCTATTCCTATCAGAGAACAAACTTTTTGTGTAAGGTTTAACCTTGTGAGAAAAATTAAGTTGCTGGGGGAAATAGCCAAAGCTCTCTGCTGAGGTAGTATTGGTAGTGATTTAAAGCATGCCCGCCCGGCAGTCAGGTACAGGGGAAGGAATGCAGGAGGAGATCTGAGATCTCAACTAGCCACATGCTGTCTCTGAGCCTCCATCTGAGACAGTTGGCCTGGGTGACCTTTCTGGACACTTCAGCTGTAAAATTCTATGAATTTACTGACTTTTTCCTTTATACTTATCAAAGTGATCTTTTTAAAAAAGTTTTCAATTCTCAATAAATATTTTTAAAGTATGGAATTCTAAATACACAATCTTCTCAAAGTTGGACAACTTTGAAAAAACTTCAAACAGCTTCATCCAAATGTATTTCAAAAAATAGTTTAAACAGCAGAATAAAGATCATAGCATACAGAATAATGTAGATAACAAATGCTAAATCACAAATATGGCAAATGATGGAAAAATAATGACTCATTTCAACTTTATCTGTATATTGGTTATATTAATAGAAACTTGACAACAAATCAATGAAATGTCCTTCCTTTAAAGTGTTTTTCATCTTATATGTTATATAAACCACTGGGCTAGCTATAATTCTTTAATTTACAGTTAAAATATTCCAGATTTAAATTTAATAAAATTCCTACTGAAAATATTTAAAAATAAAATATGGTCTTTGGTTGCTAGCCAAAATTTGTTTTTGTTATTTGTAACTGCATACATACAATAAATGAAAAATGCTTTGACAATAACATTCGGTTCAAAATAAAGGCTTTCTTATTTTTTTCACATTCTTTCCATGCATGTGTAGATTTTGACAGAATTTTTTTATTTTTTTAAACTTTTATTTATTTAAGTGTGTTTTTCCAGGACCCATCAGCTCCAAGTCAAGTAGTTGTTTCAATCTAGTTGTGGAGGGTGCAGCTCACAGTGGTCCATGTGGGGATGGAACCAGCAACCTTGTTGTTAAGAGTACAGTGCTCTAACAAACTGAGCTATCCAGCTGCCCCTTGATAGATTGTTTTTAAAAAGTAACATTTATAAAACTGTCACTATAGTAACAGCAAGCCAAACAGCATAAATCTAAGAACGGATGATACTAAAGAAATTTTAGCATCATTCTCTTCTTATTTATGTTGTATTTACAATAATATATGACAACCATGAGAGGAAGGTATAAGTTCCATCACAGCATCACTGTGGCCTATGGGGCTGGGCCTCTGGATCTCTAAGGGATCCGTGAACTCCTGAAATTGTATATAAAATGTTGCCCATATGTGTGATTTCTCTAGGATCAATACAATAAAAAGCACAACTAAACAAGTAAATCAAAATTGTGTGCTGTGTTCTTAAAGGTCCATTCAGAATCACCTTAGAAGGTAAGGTTTATACAATGGGAGAGAAATCTCATGTGACCTTTGCTTAGATACGGCTGAATTCTGCTTTAGGTCAAAAAGAGGCAGCCAAGCTAAAACAGATGCCCTTATTCAGTAACATTCTGAAATGGTATATTTTATTGTACTCAAATGGCACATTGGAGCAACTGGCTGAGACATAAAGGTTAACGAGGACATTTATCTTTTAGTGGTCAAAAGCACAGATATTGATAATTTTGCCACTGGATTGGTCTTTGGTTTTCCAAATCAGGACTCAGCTGAAGCAGGATGTGCCATATTTAAGACAGACTTGGACATAAAGACTAAATAGACTCACCCAAGTAGGGAGGAATCTGGGGACAGGTGAAGGACATCAAGTGGGTAAGCCTATATTAGGAAACTAATAGAGTTAGACAGAGGTCAGAGTAACTAAACTCTGCCATTAGGAAGACATGGTGGTGGGTAAATTAAAACCCAGTCAGCTATGCTTTTCCAAAGAAGACTATAGAAGCCAAGTAGGGGCCCAGGCCCAGAATAACTGGGCGACCAGACAAGGTGAAATGACGGCAATAATGGAGAAGTTTGGTCACAAGGACAAGAAAACATCTATTATCAGAATCAGGCCAGGGCACTACAAAACCTGCCAAAGGCTGATTTGTTGTGAATGACCAAACTAAGCCCCTAAGAACAGATTGGTACCAAAACCTAAAACAAGGCAGAACTCACATGTGGGGATTAAGTGACTTCAGCTCTGAAAAAAATAGCAGTATTGGGGAAGAGGGAAAAGCTAAACTGAAGAGTGGGATTTAGTTAGATGGAGAGGAAAGGGCAAGTATTTCAGATGAGAGTAAACTAACACCAGGTGCCAACCACAAGCATACGCAGACGCAAGGAAAGATCTTATTCTCTTGGTCCAATGCTCAGTTTATCAAAATTCCTTCCGCATTCTCTTTAAATGAGGAAATCAGTTTATTGACCTGAATAGTTATGAGTTTTATTAAGTTATTTGTTCCCAGGATATTAGCTGAGAGAGGGCCTCAGCTAACACAGGAATACGTGTCCTAGTGCCTGGCCAATTCATTTATCCAAAAGTATATTCGCAATGACCATTAAGCCTGGCTGCAAAAATTCTGTCTTTATCTTACACAAAATTTTCAGAATGATATTTAGCCTAAGCTGTGAAGTAAAAAGCCAAAGATGGGGAAAGCACAGCATTCGATTAATACCAAAAAAATGTGACAAGTCATCCAATTAACCACTTCATAATTAAGTCAAGTAGATCCTGACTGCTAGTAATTTCAGGTCCTTAAATAATTCATATGTACCTACCTCGTCTCCTTAACACAAATGCTCAAAAATAAATGAATCGCTTCTATACTTTAGAAAAAAAAAAAAAAGAAAGAAAAATGTAGTATTCAAGTCCTAGTATACAAATGTCATCCTAGTATACGAGTTTTTATATTATATGCATACAATTTCTGCACATACAAATGCTAATATAAATTACGTCACCCAGGAAACTTTATTTTAAATTCTTTCAAGCATTGTAATCCTCATTAAAAGCTAAAAGGAAAAGATTTTTCCTGGGAACTACAAAAGCACTAGCATTTAAAGGATTGGCATGAATCTGGGGTAATTTAAGGTCAAAATGACCTATCTCCTCCCTTTAGGAAATGTAGAGACAAGCCTGAGGCAGAGAAGCAAGAAATCAGTAAACGTTTAGAGCCCCTGAATTCACTTGGTACTTCACTTTTGGGCAAAGGTAGAGTGAATACCCGCCCCATATAGTGCTGGCCACTGCAGGACCCATGAGGGCTTGTTGCTCCACCCTTATTTCTGTTTTGAGTACCTTACTTCTGCAATATTTTATGCCCACGTTCTTGTGCCAGGAACTGTGCTCAAGGCTAAGGATGAGGTACAGAGTCTGCCCTCCTGGAATCCTTTAACTCACAAGCCAGTGTGCAAAAGAGTCAGCCAAGGAGAATGTTTAAAATTCAGATGCCCAGGCCCAGAGTGGGTCCCCAAAGCTTCCAAGTGATTGAGATGCAGATGGTCTTATTGACAACACCTTGAGAAGCTGCCCTAGATGGAGCTCCCCACAGATAGATTCTATGTGTATACAAGTATGTTACCACTAAATCTTCAGCCATGGACACATAGTAAATATTTCAGTATATGTTGAATGAACCTACAAAGTAGAGATAGAGGACTGAAGAGACAACCCCTATAGAATATGGCAGGTACAATAATAGAGATGTCATGGAAGCATAAAAGGAGGCATGTAATATATTAATAGCTTGGGGAGAAGCAGGGACAACTTCCTGGAGAAAGCAGCCCCTGGGCAAGTCTCATAGGATACGCAGGAGCGAACCTGGCAAGAGGGGATGCTACAGACAGGCAGCAAGAGCAGACAGGTGAGAAAGAGAAAGGTTTGGGCAGAAACTACATGTTTTGTTGCTACAGTCTCTCGAGGTAAGAAATGATGCTGGAGCCTCACCTACATTATCTCTAACCCTCACAACCTCCTTCAGAGTAAGGATTATTATTCCTATTTTACAAATGAGCAAATGAGGACAGTGAGGCTTAGAGAGATTAAAATTTGTCCTAGAAATTAGTTCTGCAGTGTTATGAGCTAAATGTTTGTGCCCCCCTCCAAAATGTATATGTTGAAATTCTAGCCCTCAATGTGATTGCATTAGGAGGTGGGCCTTTGACAGGTGATTGGCTCATGAGGGTGAAGCCTTCATGAGTGAGAATAGTGCCCCTATAAAAGTCAACGCCCCTTCCACCTTGTGAGGACACAGTAAGAAGACGGCAAATCTGCAACCAGGAAGAGGGCCCTCACCAGAACTCGACCATACTGGCACCCTGAGCTCAGACTTCCAGCCTCCAAAACAGTAAGAAATAAGTTGCTGCTGTGTATAAGCCACCCCGTCTATGAGATTCTGTTATAGCAGCCCAAACTCACTAAGACAGGCAGTTCCTCAAAAGTCAAACATAGAATTACCGTATGATCCAGCAATTCGACTTCGGGGTGTGCGTATGTACGTACACATATCCAAAAGAACTGAAAGCAGAGACTTGGTATTTGTACACCTTTGTTCATAGCATTATTCACAGTAGCCAAAAGATGGAAAAAAGATAAGTATCCATCAACAGATGAATGAATAAACAAAATGGAATACATACATATAATGGAATATTATTCACTCTTAAGGAAGAAGAAAATTCTGATATATGCTACAACATGGATGGACCCTGAAGACATACTCAGTGAGATGAGCCAGTCACAGAATGACAAATATTGTATAATTCCACTTATATGACGTATCTAGGATAGTCAAATTCAGAGACAAAAATGGAATGGCAGTTGCCAGGGGCTGGTGGGAGGGAGGGAGAGGGAGCTATTTACTGGGTAGAAGTTCAGCTGGGGACGATGCAAACATTCTGGAGATGAATGGTGGTGATGGTTACACCACAATGTGAACGTAATACTTAATGCCACAAAACTGTACACTTAAAAATGGTTAAAATGGCAAGTTTTGTTATGTATATTTAGCACAATTTTCTAAAACGTTTTCTTTTAATATCTGTTCTATTGACTGCACTGGGATTCAAGCCCAGCTCTGTGTCCTAGAGAGACCAACTGTTTTCATCCTCAGGGCTAAAACAGGAGACATCCAAAGAAAAAATTTTGCTGAAAGCTACTAACAGCCCCACAACCTTAGAACCATAATATTAATTATCAGTGACTGGCACCTATCAACAGCTCTGTGCTTGAAAATTAAAGACAAATCGATCAGTGGAAGGATAGAATTTTTGTTAATGAAAAGCAGCAACGTGATGCATTAATCCTGAACACATGGTGATTTTAAAAGATGGTGACAGAACTTCATCTCCTCTTTTAATCTAGCATCAATGCAGATGAATGAGCACATTAAATGCTGCCAAACTTTTTAATCACTACATGCATGAAGATTTATTCAAAAAGCATAGTAAACAGTTACAAAGGTGATTATATATATATATATATATATATATATATATATATATATATATATATGTAATCAGATAACAATCTAGGGTCAAGATTGGTACTCTCCAGCTGTGTCAGAGTTTGGAGGTCGGAGAAGACTACTGCACACAGTGGTGTCATCTCCCCGTCACCCTCCCTGTTCCCTCCCCCACCCCGCCACACTGCAGCTGTGCAGCAGGGGTTGCCAGGAATTGAGAGGCACATGACATTTTTGTCCTAATTCTGCATGCTATGTGTCTCCTACCTCCAACTATCACCACCCAGTACATCACAAACATGGCCAAAGCCTGTCATTGAATTCATTCACTCCATTTGCTGCAGTTTTCAAATATACAGCACAATCAAATGCCAACCATCCTTATTTATACATGAGGCGTGTCATTTGAAAATAATTCTGCATTCACCTTTCATTGCTAATGGCAAATCCAAATGTCAGGCCATGAGCAATTTGTCATGTGGCCTCACCCTAGTACAGAAACTCCATCCTAATACATAATTATCGGAGCTTAGGGGAGAGGGAGTCAGGTGAATGGAGTCAGGTGCCAGTTCTCCTTTGTCACCTTGTGTGGGTTTAAAAGCTCCCTGAACTTCGTTCAAAGCTGTACCTCCTACCCTCCTCATCTCCTCGCCATGCCTCTTTCTGCACTAGGACCTCCAGGTGAGGGCTGAGAGAAGTGAAATCACCCCCCACTTCACCCCCGAGCCACTGTCTCCCCACCCCGCTCCAACTCTCTCTGCTGCTTTTCACCACTTTCCCCAATTCTTGTCTCCTCTCTCCTATCATGTATACTCAGGTTTAAGGTGTCATTGGGAAAGTCTTGTTATTACTTGGATCATGAGAAACATTTTCCAGAGCAATAACATTAAACATGGTGGTGCAGGCACCATACCTTCTCATAAATACCAATTATTTCATATGCTTCTTCAAATAAAGACCCCTGCAGCCAAACATAACACTGATTTCCTTTGCAACTAATTAATCCATACTTCCATCACTGTGCAGTTGAAAAAATTTGCAGGTTCTAGGCTGGTTGTTCTTTGATATTCATAAGTCACTTCATTATCAAAAACATCTGTACTGAGTTTTTTGTTTTCCTTTTTCTATGTATTTCTATATGGAGAACTTCTCCCAAAGTCTGAAGTTGCCAGAAATCCTATCTCCATATGACAAAAACTGCATTCATTTCAACAATAGATGAAGACTTTGAGTAGTTAGATATAGTTGTTGTATAGATAGTATAGCCTGTCTTCTTCAAAACTGCAAAGGAGAGAAAAGTATAAGCAATAAAAATAAAGTAACTCTCCTAAAGTGTATATGGCCTTCATATTTGTTCCATTTATGATCACCGTAGTATCATCAAGTACTGCACAACCCTAATTCTTCTCATTCCAAATATTACTAAAAATTGAAAGCTCAGTTGTTCCCATGTCCTACATGCAGTCCTCTCACACAAACACACACTCCTATTTATTAAGACAATTTGGTAATCACACATTCTGGATTCCAGGAAGAATCTACACTTTCTCAAGTCATTCCTGCATTCCTTTAGTTTATATGTTCAGCAAAACATTTAGCTCACTGTCTGAGCTGGGGAAAGTTTAATTACCTTAGGGGCAAGGGGAAACAGGTGGGTGAGACAGAGAAAGAGCATGTGATCAATGCCTTACAACAAAAAGGTTAAAGTTGAAGGGAACCTTGGAGAAAATCTGATCCTATCCTGTCATGCTACTAATGAAGGAACTGCTAAACCTCAAAAAGATTAAGCTACTTGCCCAAGGGCATGCCACTACCTGGTAACTGGGCCAGGTTTCCTGGCTGCCAATCATGCATCTTTATATTTGTGTTTAATGGAAACACTGAAAATGTGGGTGAAAAGGCAATTTAGGCATGTGTTTCATTGGTCAGTGGCACTTCAAGAACACCTGTACCCCTGTTCATCGCAGCATTATTCACGCCGGCCAAGACAGGGAAATAACGAAAGTGTCCTTCGATAGATGATTAGACAAAAAAGATGTGCTACATATATATAATGGAATATTACGCAGCCATAAGAAACGATGAAATACTGCCATTTGGGACAACATGGATGGATCTTGAGATTACCATGCTAAGCAAAAGAAGTCCGACAGAAAAAATAGAGAACCATATGATTTCACTGATATGTGGGATATAAAACTGAAAACAGCTGATGAATAAGACAAACAAACAAAAACTCATAGACACAGACAATAGTTTAGTGGTTATCAGAGTGTAAGGATGGAGGGGGGATGGTAGGAGAGGGTAAAGGGGGTCAACTACATGGTGACGGAAGGAGAATTGAATCTGGGTGGTGAACACACAGTGCGACATATAGATGATGTATTATAGAAATGTACACTTGAAACCCATATAATTTTACTAACTAATGTCACCCCAATAAATTTAATAAAAAATTTTTAAATTTCCACTATTCTGTGTCAACTGGACATCTCATAATTAGTTTGATCACATAGATAGGTACATGTCTTTCATTCAAGACAAAGTTTAAGAAAGACCCCACACACACACACAAAAAAAGCCTATTTTCTCTTCTATTATTATTTTGTGTGTCTTTTAAATTACACATAAGAGAGAATTCCAATGGTACCACAAACCCACTATTCCCTGCATTTGCTCTTCTCTTGCCTGCTACCATTATCCAGGGATTAAAGGAGGCAGGGAGCAGGGTTATACTCTGTGGACTGTGGCCTTGGGAACAGAGCCTGCCTACCCTTTAATTCCCTCAATACCATATCTTCAGCCTTAACTCAGTCAAATGCCTCGGGCAGAAGACATACCTTGTGAAATGTAGAACAGAGATACAGGGATCTGCAAGCACACAGATTGGCTGCAGGGACCTCCCCTCTAGTTAAAGAATTTTCCTTCCTTTATTTCCTACTCTATCCCCAGGGCAGGGAGCACTTCTCCCACCCCCATAGCTTCTCCACGTAAAGGTCTGGCTTTCCAGAGACTGTCACAGGGATCAGGCTTAAACCAATTTCCAGGCAGCAACACACCTCTAGCGGGTCTGATGGTCTCCCTTGCCCAGAAAAATCCTGACCTTGCCTATTTCCATAGCCATTTGTTGTAGTTTATCTTTTCAGTCTGCTCTTCTCCGAGATCTGCCTTGGAGAGGCAGATCTTTCCACAGTTTTTTATTTCCCTTCTCTGCTTCTTTCGGGAACAGTGTTCTCCTCTAGCCAGCAGTCCACTACAGCCCTTGACAAACGGCCGTCCGCATTCACATGAAACACACCTCAGTCTAGTCTTTGTCTCCAGGAAAATCAACAAGAAAAACTCTCGGAATCGGAAAACTTTAATAAGCTATCCTTATTTCTCCTTTTACAAAAACCCATTTCTATGTTTAAATCCTGGTATGTTCCCATTTTACCAGGTAAGTTGGATTTCTACATTTTCTTCCACTCTTCAGAAATCGTAGTCTCTCTTCTTGATTCTTCATCATAGACAGTATGTTCATGTTGGAATTTAGTGGTTAATGAGTGCCAAACACTCACCTGTGCTAGGAGGTCTGCACGCTCCCAAACCAGTATTTTCCTTTCATTGAAAACAGTTCCGAAATTTCAGAAGTTCATCTGTTTACCCTGAGCCTACCTAGTTTCATGTGACTTAAATTCACTGCTACCCTTTAGCATGTGTGTGTTTTAGTCAGAAGTTATCCATTTTGTTCTGCTGTTTGGGTTCTAAGTAGTTTGGTCAACTTTAACACTTTAGAAGTCTGGTTATAGTTTTATTTCATTTAGCTCTCTTTAAAGGCTGGGATAGGAAAAAATCATCTTAAATTGCACAGCTGTACGCTCTGAGTCAAGCTACTTAGCAACTGTCAAAATACAACCCAAACCACAAAGGTGTTTGAAGCTGCATTTGAAAGCTTATTCTAAGAGATACTGCCAACTTTTCCACTGTCTTATACGCAGCTTGTCATTTCAGCACAAATAACAACGGGGAAACAGCCTTGATAGTAAGAAAAAGTGTTCTCTGATGGTCTAAAATTCTCGAATATTTTTTCTTGCATCATTTGGAATATAGCATAAATGCATAATTAGAGCCAAAGCATCTTATTCTCATGTTTTAGCATGAGAACAAAAGCTATTGATTCCAGTTCTTCCAAAATGTCAGTATCAGTGAGAACATGTCTTCACAGAAATCCAAATATCTATCTCTTTTAGGTCAGAATGCTTAATCCTGCTCCTCAAAACTCACATTTCAAAATCACCTTGAAGATCATTTGCTGACTGCATTGCTGGGGAACTATAGTCCCATTTACGCCTTCCAGTGGTAAAATAAAAACCATTCTTCTATAAAAATAAAACATCCATTGTGTGAAAGACCACTAGAAACGGTTAACAGTGGTTGCCTCTGGGGTGCTGGGGATCTTACTATTCATTATATACCCTACTATATCGTTTAACTATTTTCATGTTCACTTGTTGCTTTTACAATATTAAAACAAGCAAGAAGAAATAAACTGACTTAAATGCTATACATGTTTCATAATGAGATTATTCCCCTGGGCTCAGGAATGGAACTATATTAATGGTGGTGCCTGCAGACAATCACAGGTTCTTCCAGTAAACACTCCTCCTCGAGTGCTTTCTGACCATATTTAAGAAATATAGCTTTTCTCACTGGGACTACTGAGAAAATAAACTGGGGTTCTATTTTGAGAATTCAAAGTACATACCATTCATGCAAACCAAAGAACACACACACATTTGCTCAAAGACCCAGCCCACTACTTCATAGTTATAAAATGTAGAAAAGAAGCCATAAGTCTCAGACCAGCAGTACAACAGCACAACTCCCCAGATCCTTCCCTAAAGAACAAGATCTATTTTTCAGCATTCAAATATTAAGCCCATAAAACATCCTTGATGGTCTGTCATTTATATGTGTTTCTGCCAATATTCACTGTCAAACCATTACATTTGCATAACTTTTCTTTCATACCCTAAATATTTGCACTATTTCTCCTTACCTATATCAAGTTAGAAAATAATTTATTTTGTAAATTTCTGGGCACACATGCATCACAAAATAATTTGTCTTTTATCCTAATCATCATAAGTTCTTTATTGAATTCAATTGTCAGCTTCTTGAGGTCGAAGGGACTTCATCTTGTTCATATTTATCATTCTCCTGGCAAGATTATATGCTGTTCCTCAAAGGCAGGAATTCAGAGCTCATGTCTCATTTTTGCCCCTACGTCTTGCCTTTTTAGCTCATGGAAGTTCTGCAAATATTACATGATTCAAATCTGAAAACACAGCAATAAGATTGAATAGTTTGTTAATCTACTATAACCTATATACATGGCACCAAAACACCCATCTAATATCTGCCTTAGGCTGAACTGGGTAAGAGATATTTATCCATCTAGAGCTAGCTAGCGAGATAGATAGATGATAGATAGATAGATAGATTAGATAGGTAAATAGATTGAAGATAATCTGGATACATATATTTATATGTATAATATATATGTATATATATATGTATAATATATATATAGTACATACATATGTATAATATATACATATATATATATAATCTGTATAACTGGCCCAGAGACTGTAACCTCTATCCTATCCTTCCTTACTTCGTGTGTATTTTAGGAGAGTTTATTCATCCTATTTCTATAGAAGATGGTGCTGAGAATGGGACTCTCCTTTTATCAGGACTTGTTTGAAATAAAATTGAGCAGCTTTACCTATGCCAAAATTTCTTACGTACCCACTCTCAGTCCCCCCACAATACATGAAGCAAAGGAGCTGGAAAGAGTGGACTTCAGTAAGCAAACAGAAATTATTGAACAAGTCTACATAAAAACTCAGATTTTAAAACATATTTTATCTCAGCTATATAGACAGATCTCCAAAACGATAAAGTTGAAATTATTTTCTCACCAAAAGGTTGCTATTTGCATTTTAATAAATTAGTCGAGTTTTGCAAAACCTCTGAAGATGAAGTCCCTTATTGAAACAACATGGGCAATGTAAATTGGGTGCAAAAGTGCTTCCAAAAAAGGTGAACTGAATTGTCTTTAATTCGTCCCAAAGTATCAAGCTCTGTTTCAGAATGCTGCCAAGTTTTGGGGTGAAATAAGGAAATTTCCCTTCCCCTGTAGCCAAATACTTCATTTACCCTTCTTAAGATACATTCTTTCATTAGAAATCCAGAGTCTTTTGTATTTAGAGATGACCTTGTATTTCCTACTACAATACTTCACAGACAAGAGAACAGTCTTCTGCTGCCAGGTTTCAAACAGTTCTTGTAGAGAAGAAAAATAAATTCGGCCTGAGTTTCTGTTTACATTTATTTTCCTAGAATTCATCTCTAAGAGGTATTTCTAGTTGTACTCTCCAAAGGTTAAAACCACAAAATAAATGAAAATGCGGTTTTGGAACATACTAATTCAATTATTTTAAATAATATATGGATAATTTTTCTGAATAGTCTAACTGGTTTAAAGTACTCCTGAGAGACATGAAATATAAAACCTGTTTCTTTAAACAACATTTTACTCCATAATGCACTGTATTCTTGAATTTCATATTAAGATGGCTTGTTAGAATTATTATTTACATTATGAGATTGTATGACATGAACTATGAGTCTGGACTATTTCTAAAGGTTGTTTCAAAGTTTTTATTTTAAAAAAAACCACCCTGTACACTGTTGACAGGGAGATATTAAATAATCAATCTTGTGTTAGTGAAATGCTTTTCTTTTTAAGTATTTAGGGTGGTGTTGAGAACAACTGCTTTTCAAAAATAGATATAAGAAGAAATAATATGGTATCAAATTTTTCTTTTATAAAAGTTGACAACAGCATTAGGGGTTCAAAAGCTGAATAGAGTGGATATATAAGGCAATACCATTTCCGTTAAATAGACTTCCACTTAAATGCATATGTACTAAAACAGTGGATTGTTCATCTTTACAATTTCACTAGTTGTCATATTTCCAAGATGAAGCAGGCTGCTAAGAGAATTCTCAAAGTGGCCTCTTTAGATGAATCGGGAGAAAATCATTCACAGGTCAATTACAACTGAACCATTGGTTCTATTATGGGTCAGGATGTGGCCAACTCTGGCTCGTGTTACTGACATACCCATGTAGAACCAAGTCAGTTCCTCTACTGCCAACTCTACCCTCCCCTGTAAAACAGAAGAGTCCCTAGTAGCAGAAATTCCATTGCCACATTAAGTCAAATTTCAATCATTCTGTGATTACATATTTATATTTCCTTTAAAAGTGTCCGCAGACGGAGGGTCTAATATTATAGTATAGAAGTACCTACCACAAACAGAAAGCTTTTTTAAAAGGAACTAAAAGCATACCTATGTTCTTTGTGATTCAACACTTCTCTGAGTTAGAAAGGCATTCGTTTCCTGAAAAATCTCAGCTTTATCCTTTCTCAACACTGAACCCAATGAAATAACCACTATGTAGATTTTTCTGCCACTACAAAGTAAAATTTAAATATTAACAAAGAAAAGCATTGGAATTCTTATGATTCACTAGTTGGTTAAGTGCTTTTCTTAGGAGAAGCTAAAGCTCTTCAAATGTAAAATCACGTGGGCCTTCCCATCTAAGTAAGGAAAGCAAAAGCTTGTTTATCAAACTTGACCTCTCAAGATAGATAGCCAAAGGGAAACTAAAACCCTGAAAGATGATTGGCACAAGCAACAACAGAAGAAACAGAACAAACCTGCAGCGCTTAGTGTGGGCTTCTCCAGAAACCAGCTACCTTCTTTAAGAGTAGTTTCGAAGCCAGGTATTTTTATCTTTAACTCTACCTACCAATTTCAGCTACTGAGGAAAGAAACCTTATACCTTATGCATCACATACAAATTTGAGAATACCAGAACTATTGAATGCATGGCTGAATTTAATTTACTTTTTGTTCTTTGAAAAAAAAACCGCAGATTATAGCAACCTTTGGAGGAAAGAGCTGTCATTTTCAAACAGAAATAGTTTCCCTTCCCTTGTGATGCTAAATTGCATAATATTCTAATTAGGATGCATGTTTTCTTCCATTTCAATATGGACCAAATGATTCCTATCATAATTACAGACTTAGCTTTTGGAATAAAGTCCCCAAAATTTTCCCAGAAATCTAATTTTTCTAATAATGTTGTCCTCTAACTTTGTGTATAGAAACTCTTCACTGACTTAGTTGATTCAGTGGTTCATCCTCTGATCATAACTGGAAGCCTTTCCATCCGCCCCACTCAATGCTGGATCTCCATCCCTTGTCCTTCAAGTCCCACCGTTAATACAACCAAATTGGATTTTTGGCGTCCATCTTTCTGGAGGAAGTTGGTAAAGATATGTGGCCTGAAGTGGACTGAGCTTGAGGTATACTCCTAAAATATTCCTGAGGCCCTTCAAACACAGATTCTTCTATCTTTAAGAAGCCAGTGACTTTGAGAAAATTCCTAAGCAAGTAGAGACCACAGAGAAAGGTAACATCTGAAAATTATTATTAAACGTGACCATTTTATCAAACATTCGAAATATATACTTACTGTTTAGGGAGTAAGATTTACAAGTTGTGTCAACATTCTGCTCTTTTTCATTAATGTGTATAAAACCCTTTATGTAGCTAACTCTCCAGTCTTTTTGTCCTGAGGCTCAAGACCTCATTTAAATTAGGATACCCCATCTTCACCTCAGATACAACATGGCTATAGCTTAAACTGCCTTCTTTCTCTCAAAACTCATACCCCTGAACCTACTGAACTATAGCCTTATCCCCTCGGGACCCAGGCTCTTCTGCCTTACAGGTGGCCTTCCTTTCCAAGGGGATTATAAACTCTGAGGGAATAATATAGACTTTTTTTAAAAATCCCTAATATTTTACAATAAGAAAATGCTCAGTAAACATTTGTGAATTGATAAATCAAAGATAGTTAAATATATAACTTAACAGTATAGGAATTTGACTAATTTGTATAACTTGATTATTTGGATGGTTTAACACACTCCTGTTTTATAAATCCTTACCAGAGCTAAGAAAATTTTGGCCAACTTATGTTAAACCTCCTTTTATTTCCTCTAAATGATCTAAGATGGAAGTGACAAATAGTGAATTGGACAAAAGAATATGAATTGTTTACAAACAAGATCATTTAAATAGGAAAAATAGAAAATGATTTTTTTAAAAAACTGACCAAAAATGAAATTCATGAGTTAAATCACTATTTAATTTTTTACTGGCAATAACTAGGAACTTTATTTCTATAGATACATCAAAACACTGTTTAAAACTTCAGTTTGTAAAATGCAATAATTTGCTATTTCTACTTTCCAAGGTAAATATATATATATAGATAGATAGATATAGATATATAGATATATAAAGTTTGTAACACATTGTAAACCATCTGAGAAATAGTCAGAGTTTAATTCATAATGCCCTAACACTAAACTATTTTTTTCTAACTCCTACAGAAGTCATTTAAAAATTGTCTAACTTAAAAAAATGAGTTAATATTTTTAGAACATTATATACCTACATATATAATGCAAAAAAATGTACACATCATACGTATTTTAAGAAAGGAAAACTGTGTTAAAATTGTAATATATACCGAACAAAAAAATGAATACAAGTCACGTTTGACTTCTACAATTACTCAAAGTGGTTACCATCAACATCCAGACACTTCTGATTACGGCAAACTACTGCTTGAGCAACATTGACCAAAGTGTCCATCCACTTGTATATATATTTTTTGGCAGCCCTGGTATATATATAATATTATTTATTGAATGCCTGTTATGAGTCTGATGCTTTACATACATTATCTCATCTTATCTCCCAAAAGCACAATAAATTACCAGCTCAATTTAAGAAATTAAGGAACTGATGTTCAGAGAAGTCAGACAATTTGGTCCAGGTTACAAACTGGAAAATGGCAGAAAGGGTTTGACTCCAGCTCCAGATTTTTCTCCTCTTCTCATGTTGCTTCTATTAGTAGTGGGTATCAATACTTAGCACTATTAAAAATGGCCTTCACAAATTCACAGAGACAAAAAGTAGAATAGTGGTTGTCAGGGGCTGAGGGAAGGAAGGAATAGGGAGTTATTGTTTAATAGGAAAGAGTTTCAGTTTGGGATGATGAAAAACTTCTGGAGGTGGATAGTGGTGATGGTTGCACAATAATGCGAATGTACTTAATGCTGGTAAACTACATTTAAAAATGGTTAAAATGGTGAATTTGTTATGATAGTTTACCACAATAAAAAAAATAGTGTTCATCATCATACTCATTTTGTTGGTTTCCTACAACTTCCATAATTTTAACACAGAGCTCAGAAGACTTTAAAATCACAGGTGTTTCCATTATGTAATTGTGGGCTATTTCAAGACAACCTGAAGTTGCAGACTGAAATAATGATAAACATTTTAAATGCAAATATTGTATCACTGCAAATGAAAGATTTTATATGCTCATTATAATCTCATTAGATTTTTTTCACAGGGTTTTTATTTTTAAAATATCTAAAAAATTTTAAAATGTAAAATGTAAGCTGAGAAAATAAACTCTGAAAAATATCAGTTCATTTATTGCTATAGTACAATATCAGTATGTTTAATTAAATTAATTGATTAGTAAATAAGCCCTTATGGTTTTTCCTAAATAGTTCCTAGTCTGTTTTTCTATTATTTAATCAGTGTCTCCTTCTTTACTCTTAAAAACATTCTGAATCGGTTATTACTATTGGGTGTCCCTGTGAAGAAAGGTCCCATTAAAGCAAAAAAGGTGTTAAGAAATAAAGATCACAAGTCAAAGCAAGCATTCTCAAGAGCTTATTTTTAACTAACATAGTTTGCAATGTTTTCATCTTTGTATTTAAGAGGTCCCAGTTTCAAGTCTTTTGTGACTGTTCGATTTTATGCATTTATATTTATAAATGAATGAATGCATATCATGAATTATTGCAAGATCTCATATGTGGTACCTGCCTAATTATTAATGAGGGCTCAGTCATAAAAGGTAACTACTGTCACTCATGGGGAAAAAATGTGTCCTATAGCATGGAAAGAACACTCGATGATTGATGGCTACAGCAGATGAGATGGAGGCCAGCCAAGCTAAAGAAACAAGCAGAGCAGTATGCCGCTCCAGATCATGGCTGCTTCCCGGTTGCATGATACAAACACAATAATTCTGTCTTAACGAGAAAATTTAAAGCAAAGCAATATTAATCATGCAGCGAACAAAAACATTTGGCTAAACTAATGAATACCACTTAAAATACAACAGCAAATACCTAACTTTAGAAAAGAAAAAAATTCAATTTATTAGCTAAGTTATTTTGTTAATGTAAAATAAAAGATGTATTTCAGTGATTTTAATGATGCAAAACTTCAATAGAATACAAGATGAAATAATGTGGAGTATCAGAATTACTTTTAATTTCACTACCACAAACACCAGTATATGAGAAGCAGTGATAGAGCATGGCTCTTGAGGCTAACTTCCAGGGTTTAAATCAAAGCTCCAGACTGATTTACCAGCTGGGTGACCAAGATATTCTTTATTTGTTTCTGGAGGAATTTTAAGCATAAGTTCTGTTCTGTTCCATCAGAAAAATCTGTTCCTTTACTGTTACCTATATTTTATTCAATCACCTATAGCTAGTGTTGCCAGTTTTAACAAATAAAAATATAGGATACCCAGTTAAATTTGAATTTCTGAAAAATAATGAATTAATTTTTGCATAGGACATACATTTACTGAAAAATTATGTGTTGCTTATCTGAAATGCAAATTTAACTGAGCATACTGTATTTTGTCTGACAACTCTACCTATAGAACTTCTGCTATTAATTATACTTTCTCTTTTTCATTTTTCTATTTACTAAACATCCTGTAACAATAGCATCATATATCATGCTTTGTGCTATGTGGTATGTAATTACACAATCAGCTGGCCGCCCATGAAAAGAACTAATGGATTCAGTAGGATTCCTGCCTTTTGAAAGAAAGTGGTAATCATTTATAGAATAGTTTTAGGACAGTTAAAAACACTGTTTCCATCTGTTCTTAATATGTTTCTTAAGAAGGCATAACAGCTTATAGCATTTGCTTTTACCTCCAAATTACCATTACTGAATGTTTTTCCAAATTCCCTATATGATTGTTAAATCATAACCATCCAAACATAGGTATTTTTCAATCCTATGTTACATAACAATCCCACTTAATCAAACATATATACTGAGTAAACAAAAAAATGAAAACTTTGAATCCAATTTTAAAAATTCAAAGGCATTAAATAAAATGTTTTGGTTTTTGTTTACTGTCAGTTTCCTTAACTTTTGAACTCAAAGGTAATTTTGATCATCAAAGCATCTCAACGATATAAGAAAATCCTTTATGTAGTATTTATACTATTCCAAAGATATTTGACAACAGTCACCAGATGAACCAACTAATCTCTTGCAATATGCTTCATTAAATAAAGCAACATCACTGAAATACTGATATTTTCAAAAGATCTATTAACTCCAAACTAATGAAAGTGGATCTTTCAACCCAAATTATAACAATACTACACAAAAACAGAAGTGACAAACTTTTTCTATCTCTAAAGCATGAAAACTTTGATTAAATGATTCAACCTCAAGTTGATAAAATATTTGTCATGCTAGACACAAAATGTTAAGTAAATTAAAATTTATTTCCTCCCTTATATACAAACATATTTGCTAATGTGAGAGCATAGAAACATTGACTTTTGACCGAGTAAAGATAAAGATCAGTAAACTAAAACAGAAAACAGCTACATTCCTTGTGAGTCATCATACTCCATTGACTAAAAATCACAATTTAAGGAAATTCTGTAGCCAACTAAACACTTAGCAACAGTGCCATAACCATTTGGGGGATTTTGAAAAACAATGTAAATCTTGAAGAGTGAATATCTGGCAACTTGTCTAAACTAGATCATAATCTCAGGAAACAATAAACTTAAGATCTAATCTAACAGAGTACTTCTTTGCATGCTAACTGAACTATTTTCCAAAATCAATCCACAAAAAATGTTTTTCAAAAGCCTAATATAATAGATTTAATAATTTCTTAATCTCTATCATGTTATCCATTATTCTTTTCATTGCCAGCACCTAGATTATTTTATTATATCCTCTTGTCAACTCTGTTTCTCTGCCTTCCACTTGTTTAATGCTCCTAAAAACATTTTTTCCAGCTGTGTCACTTTCAGGGAAGGCACATGGAGAATAATAATACCTAACATATATTGAGCAGCTATGGGCAGGGCGCTATGCATTATACACAGTGTCATCTCATAGAATGGAATATAAGAGGTAGGAAGTGATAGGAGCTGGAGTTGGAAAAATAAGCTGAGTCCACATTGTACTGGGTCTCCTGAGCCATGTGAAGGGATTTGCACTTTATTCCTAGGGCGGTGGGAAATCATCAAAAAGTTCTAAACAGGAAAATAATACAATTAGAGTTCCCTGTTAGAAATGAGACTCTAGCTACTGTTTTGGAGAATTGGGTTAGGAAAAAGAAGGGGATTGGAGGCAGAAAGCAAGCTAGGAAGATGCCGTGGTGATAGGAGCCAAATGTGGAAGTAGCCTGCACTAGAGCAGCAGTGAGAACTACTCAGGAGGTAGAACCAAGAGAACATGGAAATAAACTGGATGTGATGGAAGAGAGAAGAAGGAGCCAAAGGTGATGTCTGAATTGCTACCATGTTTCCCTGAAAATAAGACCTAGCCAGACCATCAGCTCTAATGCATCTTTTGGAGCAAAAATTAATATAAGACATGGTATTATATTATACCCGGTCTTATATTAAAATAAGACCAGGCATTATATTATATTATATTATATTATATTATATTATATTATATTATATTATATTATATTATATTATATTATATATATTATATCTGGTCTTATGTTAAAATAAGACCATGTCTTATATTAATTTTTGCTCCAAAAGACGCATTAGAGCTGATGGTCTGGCTAGGTCTTATTTTTGGGGAGACACAGTAGCAATGGCAACTGGGGGTTGATGTGCTATTCATGAGATGGAGGACACAGAGAAGGGCAAATCTGGGGACATGGAAATATCCAGCAAACAGATATGGAGGCCCAGATACATTCATTCATTCAATAAGCATTTTTAAGCACTTACCTTGAAGCTCAGATCTATATCTCTTTAATAGCACCTCTTTTTTATCTGTGATCATAGTTTTAATACACTAGGTATAAAGTAGGCATATGTCTTCCTCACCTTTGAATTTCCATATTACAAAGTACAGCCTTGTCACAAATAACAGATGCATCAATAAACCAATGAGTGAATCAATCATTAAAAGTAACTTTGCCAAATGTATTACAGCATGGAAGAAATTGATAAGCATTACCAAAAGGGCTACTAATGGAGTCAAATTTTAATGGTCTCAGCTCCACAGCAGAGATATTAAGCACTTTTTAAAGATTTAATAATATAAAACATTGAATAGCAAGACACAAGTCCCACATCTTTCCCTACCCTGACATATGTATTATTATACATCAACTCAATTTTCAACATTTGCATGAGTTAAAATTTGTCATAACTAAGAAATTCTTTTATATGTAATTACCTAAAGAGTTAACATTTCTTTTATTCTAGTTCAATATCACAGAATGAGGGGTAAGTGGATGACAGGGCTCAGATGCCAGACATGGCCCATATTCACACACATTAACATAAATGATGGCAGATAAGTCATCTGAAGATAACAGGAGGATAATTTGACTAAATGACCATCATACATGGTTTGATTAAGAGATGGTGGCAGCCAACAGGACTGCTTCTTGTAACACTAGTACAATGCTGGTATGAGGTTGGGTGAAAAGCCACTCAGAAGGGAAATACCACAACAGCTGGAAAAGTATATAAGCCAAGTCATAAAAATTTTTGTAGAATTATAGACCTGCATTACTAGCCAATGGGCACTATTATTATTAAAGGAGCTGCTAGTTAAAGGTGTTGTCAGTTCCTCTCCTTTTTAGGTTTACAACCTAAAATTTATCTTAAATATATCTATACAGACATATTGTTTACCTCACCTCCAGGCGTCAGAGCAAACTTGTGGGACAGGCATCAGAATTCACATTTTTACCAATGAAGAAACTGAGGCTCAGAAAAATTTAAAAACTTGCTCATGATTACACAATTAGCAAGCAGCATAATTGATATTCCAGAATCCCAGCTTGAATCCTCAAGTCTGTGTCCTCTTCCCTGTCCAAGCTGTCTCCCAAAGACTTAAGTTCCTAGTAAATAAAGTAAACCTAGTAATGGTAGAGCACATTAATTCAGGTCAAAGTTCCTTTCAGGAATATGAAAAAGAAGAGTCATCTTGATTCACTTTGGGAAGAGAAATAAATCAAGTATGTACCTAACACTTACTAAGAGCTATAGCAGACACAAGAAAAGTCTAAAACGTGTTCCCCCTCTTCAGAATGGGTGAAATGAGAATAGAGAATAAACAAAGCACACTGTAATTTCCCACTGTTTACAGGATAGTTTCCAATTTCTTGTCGAAATCAAGGTTATAGCTGATAAGCTTAAAGAATATTACCTATATCATCTACTAAAAGAACTTACAGCCTTTAAACTTCTAGCAACATTGGCTCCTCAATTAAGTTTACTGGGTGGAGGCTGGGGGTGCTAAAATTGGGCCAAGTTTCATTCAGGAGCAATACATTATATCTCCAGTACTTACTACAACTCTTCAGATTGAATCCAATCTGATTGGTTTGCACAAGGATTCCAGCCAAAATCCCAGTTCTTTCAGGATGCCTTAATAAAGAAAGCTGCGGCTCCAGCAATCCCACTTCTGGATATTTATCCAAAGGAAAAAAAAACACTCATTTGAAACGCTATCTGCACCCCCATGTTCATTGCATCATCATTTACAGTAGCCAAGATATGTAAACAACCTAAGTGCCCATGGATAAATGAGTAGATAAAGAATATGTGATATATAATGGAATATTATTTAGCCATAAAAGAAAAGGAAATCCTACCATTTACGACAACATGGATGGACTTTGAGGGCATTATGGTAAATAAGGCAAGTCAGACAGAGAAAGATAAATACTGTATGACCTCACCTATATGTGGAATCTAAAAAAAAAAAATTATTTTTTAATTGATGGTTGCCAGAGGGGGTGGGGGGTGGTGAGAGCGTAGGCAAAATGAGTGAAGGCGATCAAAAGGTACAAGCTTCTAGTTATAAAATAAATAAGTCTTGGGGATGTGACATACAGCATGGTGACCATAGTTAATAATACTGCAGTGCATATTTGAAAGTTACTCAAAGAGTATATCTTAAAAGTTCTCATCACACACAAAAAAAATTGTGATTATGCATGGTGATGGATATTAACTAAATCGGTTTTGTGGCGATTCTTTCGCAATATATACAAATATCGAATCATGTTGCATACTTAAAACTAACAATGTTATATGTCAATTATATCTCAATTTAAAAAACAATACCAAAAATAGTAATAATAACAATAATAAAGAAAGCAATGTTTAAACCTAATGAGATCTCCTTTAGAAAGAAGCAGAAAATGTAAAAGATGATATAGGAACATTTGTGACAACATGGATGGATCTTGAGAGTATAATGCTAAGCGAAATAAGTCAGACAGAAAAAGCAGAGAACCATATGATTTCACTGATGTGTGGTATATAAACCAAAAACAACAAAAGAACAAGACAAATAAATGAGAAACAGAAACTCATAGACACAGACAATATTTTAGTGGTTACCAAAGGGTAAGGGGGGTGGGGGGTGGAAGATGAGGGTAAGGGGGATCAAATATATGGTGATGGAAGGAGAACTGACTCTGGGTGGTGAACACACAATGGGATTTATGGATGATGTGATACAGAATTGTACACCTGAAATCTATGTAATTTTACTAACAATTGTCACCCCAATAAACTTAAAAAAAAAAAAAAAGAGGCAGAAAATGTTACATCCTTTATATCCTCTTCCACCCACTGACTTGCACTTCACCCATAAGAACCTGGCAGGTGACAACACCTAAGATGAGACCAGAGGAGGCTCCTCAGATTTCTCAGCAGCCGTGGTCAAAAAGGATGCAGAAAAAAAATAGACAGCATTGCCCCTTAACCATACTATCATGATAAATTGAGTAATAGCTGTCAATTTTATGGTTCACTCCTTTCCTTAATTTTAAGATTGTTCATTATTTATTTAAGGCCCCTATCTTTACAAAGCATTATACTCTCTCCTTTTGTGGTCCCTTCAAGGACCACAAACCAGACAGTTTCACAGAGTTCTTGTTTAAGGAACTTACAATCTAACAAGGAAAACAGAAACTTAAACATGCAGAAAACGTGAGCCTGAGTCAGACATGACTTTTTTAATAGTCAAGTTTTTAGTCACATTTTATATAAATTCACAAACTTTCCCAAAAGGAGCCTAATTCCAGGAGGGAAAAAAAATGTAATCTGAAGTAATTACCTGTGAGAGGTCTTTTGTTCAATGAAAAAGCAAAGACTTGGTTGAATTGTAAGGTGAAATCAGTCAGGCTAAATTAATGAGGAAGCTATTTCTAATAGATGCCTTTACCAAGTTTATGGTGTCCTTTATGTCTGAGTTAGTGCCAAGGTGGGGCTTTTTCTAAACTTTTAATAAACTTGAAGCAGAAAAAAAGAGCCCCATTATGTACTGTTCATTAAGGTAATACTTTAGACAAGAGAATGACCAAAGCCAAGCACACAGCACTGTGGCAAATACAGTAAGTACTTAAAAATCATTTGCTGAACTGAATAGAGCTACACTAAATTCATGTATAGTTCATTCTTTTCCTCTAGAATTCATAGAAGTCGAAAACCATTTTTGCACAAACTTGACCTTCTAGCAAAAACTATACAATTGTTTGTCGAGACGGAGCAAAGAGGATAACAATTACAAATACTACTGGTTAATGTACAGAACTTTTTGGTAAAGATAAAAAGTTTTATTTTTTTTTTAATAACTACTGACAGTGTCAACTAAAATCAAGGTTTCTGTGCATTTTTCTTTGTGATGCTGCAAGAAATCAGAGGAAAACCAGTGATGACCAATCTCTAAAACCCCAAAGATCACGAGCAGAAACACTAGAGTCGCCATCACTTTAGAAAGGTAACCACCACAGCCCCAATCAGGGCACGCACAGCAGTCAAAAGACAGGTTTTACTTCATGACTCAAAGATACCACTCTGTTCAAAGTCCTCCAGAATCAAAATCTTAAGAATCATTTTTATTTATTGGTTCTTTCATATATCTGAAAAGTCCTGACAATTCCGACTCCAACACTAGTCTCAGATTTTTCACTTCTATATAATAACTAACATGTATTGACTATCTATTATGTGCCAACTACGTAGCTAAGTGCTCTACATGAATTCTCTCATTTAATCCTCCCAACCACCCTATGAGTGGTTGTCCTACTACAGTGATGATGCTGAGGGTCAAAGAGATTAAACAACCTTCCTGATGTCACATAGCTAATAAACAGGAAATTAGGATTCCAATTCTAGGGCCTACCCCTTTAATGGCAGTGCTATATTACCTCTTAGACCTAGCACCTACTTCTAAAAACTTCTAGCCATTCCCTTAATCCTTAATTTATCTCCATTGTCTCAAATCGCTATTAAGAAAATCTTTTTAACTACCTTTTTTTTCACCAGTTACTTCCCTATTTAAGAAAAGTACAATGGCTTTACATATCATATTAAATTGAATACAGCTGCCATATGGGTTGCCTTCAGTCAACCCATCAAATGCTCTTAAATTCAGGAGCATAGCCTCAGGAACACAAAGACAACTTGATGAACTGCTATCAATGGAATGTAGGTGTGTTTTTTCCTAGAAAGAAAATGTCTCTAATGATTATATTCCTAGAAATAAAGCATCCAGAAGAAGTGAGGTAGAACAGTCTGCTATAGCAGACCACAATGCGTGTAGCATAGCAACCAGTGTTGTGATCTAGGAAAAACATTTTAAACGAAATGCTGACAAATCAGAACCTGCCACTTACTTGCTGTGTGAATCTGAGTAAGTTATTTATGCCTCAGTTTCCTCCTCTATGATATGGGGTCGACAATCCCTACTTCACAAGCATAGTGAGAATTACATGAGTTAATACATGTAAAGTGCTAAGAACAGTGTCTGGACCATCAAAAGCACTCAGTGAATGTCAGGGGTTATTATTGTGGTGGGAGTTGCTCTTTTGAACTCCTGAGATAGAAATCAGACTGACTAAGAAATACATCAGAGCAGAATTTGATTTGGGTTCAACATAAGAATGTTTTCACATAACAAAGCAGCCTGAAAATGGAATTGGCTCCCTTTGAAGAGAGGGAGCTCCCTGCTGACTGCAGGCCAATGTCCACGCATCTACAGGGGCTGCTGCTCTAGTGTGGTTCACGGCACCAGACAACCTTCAAAGGTTCACCAAAGACAGTCTATCAGATTCTTTCCCAACATGTGTGGCACACAGTAATTACTCAAGACATCCTGTATTGTTCTTGTTGGGGGTTTCTCTACGATTCACAGAGGGTATGCATTTGCAAGGCAGGGTAAAAAGTTTTGTCCATGCCTGTGACACATAATTTTGAAGTTAACTATTCATAAAGGTATTGAAATAGGACCTAGTAGCACATGAGCCATGTTCTCATCAGGTAAAACAATGTGCACCAAAAAATATATCAGAGTTATGTTTGTCTCCCTCATATCACAAAACCCTTTGATTTCTTCTCCAAGTTAAGAATATAGTCCATACCTAATTCTTTTAACCTTAACAAAACTTACAGTCTCTTTTTATTTGTTTTACTAATAAGAATCTCCTAAACTTTAAGCTGAACACGTGACTACCTAGGTAGAGACTACATTTCCCAACCTTTTGCAGCTGGGTATGGCAATATCAATAATGGGCCAAAGAGATATGAATAAGTGACATGTATAGCTCACAGGTCACTTCCTTAAGAGGATACTTTCTGTTTCCCCTGTCCAATGGGCTAAAAGGGGGCTGTGGTGGTGGTGAGCCAGTTTAATCAAAGGGAAAGACGACATCCTAAGGGATGCCCCCCCAAAAAAGGACAAAATGAACCTGGTTCCTGAATTACTTTATGGAGCAGAGCCATTTACCTGACTCGGGATAACCTGCCTACTGGTGGTATATTACTTAGTAGAAAAATAAACTTCTGTCTTGTTTAATCTATATATGTTGGAATCTCTTTGTTACAGCAACATAGCTTCCTAATAAATGCAAGTATTTATCAATATGGAAAGTGAACACTCTCATTTCCAAAGCTCAGAGATTCGTGTATAAATATTCTCAGCTAAATTCCACCCTTAATAAATATTTTTATAGTGAAATTTTAAATTTTGATGTGGATCAAGCTAACCATCTAAAGCAAACAAAACTTTCAAGGTCTGTGTACCACAACCAATGGTACATTTTTTGAAATGGAAACAGAATAGTTTATGAAGGAAAGCACCTAAATGATAGAAGGAAAAAAAATACTTGAAGAAAACTACAAAGATAGTCCCTCAAGGATCAAAGCACCAAGATCTTTATAGAGATAAGACAAATAATACTTAGTCATCTACTTGATCTTTAAAATGCTCAAACCATTTTCAACTGTAAAAACCAAAAATCAAAGTTGAAACCATGAATGAGTTCAGAAAGATTTAAGACACAATCAGATAAATACAAAGTGAAGCTTTTATATCCACAAGAATTCTTAGAGCAATGTTTTTGTAACTTATAAAAAAAGTAAATTTTTAAAAGGTCATACAATATTAGGCATAGTGTTAAAGGACTTAAATCACACTTTAGTTTTCTCCAGACTTTGCTTGAAGGAGTTCAGAACAACAAAAATATCCTGTGCAGAGTTTTTACATTTTATGTAAATAAATATTTAATATCTACATCCAAGAATTGTTTTAATTATGACTCCAACTTTTTATGTCTTATTTAATGCCACTAAACCCATTCATTATATCCTCAGCTGATCCCAATGTCAGGGGAAAGTGCTGTTTTTCTCCTCTGGCATTTAACAGGCTTTGTACAATGGAAAAACATTCCATAATCGAGTCCTATTGTCCATGAAACCAGATAGCAATTGGTTCTCTATGGTGTGTGCTTGCATGGAAATTATCCTTTAATATATGCAGCACTGAGGAAACAGTGGGCTTTATTCTTATTTTAACATCTTCCAAT
This sequence comes from Rhinolophus sinicus, assembly GCF_057876585.1. Lineage (NCBI taxonomy): Eukaryota > Metazoa > Chordata > Mammalia > Chiroptera > Rhinolophidae > Rhinolophus > Rhinolophus sinicus. Next base: position 180,612,760 of record NC_142517.1, on the reverse strand, counting down.
GCCACATGCGTACAAGCTGGAAACCATCTTACCCTGATAATACATACAGTAACACAGTAAGGACCCAAGGACCAGGTTTAGTGTGTGTTTTGTGTATGGATGGGTGTTATGTGTAGCTTCTACAATATTATTCTTGGATTGAGACATTCAACAAAGTTGAAAGGGGGCTAAGTAAATAGTTGATTTTACACACTAGCTACCAGGACTCATCAAAAAATACCTCGTAGGGAAAAAATTAATAAAATAAAGAGTTATCTCAAACAAAACTACCCACACCTTTAACCACAGAAAATCTTCCTCTGTCTGGAACATCAGCTCTTTTCTCCAATTATGATTTATGAGGTTTTATACTTTTAACAGCGAGAGTAGAAGTGGATTTCTGCCCAAATATAGAGATCAGTTGAATCAATTTTCCCAGAGCTTTCAGAGGTACATTCTACTCAGAATCAAATCAAACGCACAAAAATGTTGTGGGAACCTGAAAATCGTCCTTCAATTCTTGTGAAGGATAAAACTAAGAATAAAATCCAGAAATCTAAATTCCTCCTTTTAAAATCTTATGAGGTTACAAAAAGTGGGAAGATGTTTGTGCCAGTTCTCCACTAATTTGCTTTATGATTTGAGGAAGTCAGTAATCTCTCAGTTTCCAAATCTGTAAAGAAGTGGATTTAACTTTTATGAGGTAAGCTCTAAAGATTCTTTCAGTTCAATATTAAAGTTTGATATATTAAAGTATAAAAAGTATATCATGTAAAACTCCCAACGCAGTTAGAAATAAAATGTTCCTAAAATCCATAAACTAATTGTTTTACTTTAAAACTACTATCAAAATGCTAAATCTTAATATAGTGGACATTTCATATTTGTTAACAAATTACATTTCCATTTAAAGAATCTAAAAAAATTAATCCGTAATTGGAAAAAACCATCACTACAATAATGACCTAGTTCTGAAACTAGAATGTGATAGGATAATGGCCCCCAAAGACTTTTATGTCCTATTCCTCAAAATCTGTGAATATGTTAGATTCCATAGAAAAGAGGAATTAAGATTACAGGTGGAATTAAAACTGCCAATCAACAGATAACTTTTGACAAAGAAGCAAAAAACATACAATGAAGAAAAGACAGCCTCTTCAATAAATGGTGCTGGGAGAATTGGAAAGCCAGGTACAAAAGAATGAAACTGGACTGCTGTCACCATGTACCAAAATTAATTCAAAATGTATCAAAGACTTAAGCATAAGACCTGAAACAATAAACTGCATAGAAGAAAACATAGGTACGAAACTTATGGACCTTGGGTTCAAAGAGAGTTTTATGAATTTGACTCCAAAGGCAAGGGAAGTGAAAGGTAAAATAAATGAATGGGACTATATCAAACTTAAAAGCTTCTGCACAGCAAAAGAAACCATCGACTAAATAAAGAGGCAACCAACAGAATGGGAGAAGATTTTTGCAAACAGTGCCCCCGACAAAGGGCTAATATCCAAAATATACCAGGAACTCATGAAACTCAACAACAAAAAAACAAACAACCCAATTGAAAAATGGGCAGAGGACCTGAAGAGACATTTCTTCAAAGAGGACATACAAATGGCAAATAGACATATGAAAAAATGCTCAATATCACTAATCATCAGAGAAATGCAAATAAAAACCACAATGAGATATCACCTCACCCCAGTTAGAATGGCTATCATCAACAAGACAAATAGTAACAAGTGTTGGAGATGCTGTGGAGAAAAAGGAACCTTCATACACTGTTGGTGGGAATGCAGACTGGTCCAGTCGCCATGGAAGGAAGTGTGGAGGTTCCTCAAAAAATTGCGAATGGAATTACCGTATGACCCAGCAATCCCTCTCCTGGGTATCTACCAAAAAAATCTGAAAACATTTATCCATAAAGACACGTGTGCTCCAATGTTCATTGCAACTTTGTTTACGGTGGCCAAGACATGGAAACAACCAAAATGTCCTTTGATAGATGAATGGATAAAGAAGTTGTGGTATATATACACAATGGAATACTATTCGGCAGTAAGAAAAGATGAAATAGGACCGTTTGTGATAACATGGATGGATCTTGAGATTATAATACTAACGGAAATAAGTCAGACAGAAAAAGCAGAGAACCATATGATTTCATAAACCAAAAACAACAAAAGAACAAGACAAACAAATGAGAAACAAAAACTCATAGACACAGACAATAGTTTAATGGTTACCAGAGGGTAAGGGGCGAAGGAGTTGGTAGATGAGGGTAAAGGGGATCAAATATATGGTGATGGAAGGAGAACTGACTCTGGGTGGTGAAAACACAATGGGATTTATAGATGATGTAATACAGAATTGTACACCTGAAATCTACGTAACTTTACTAACAATTGTCACTCCAATAAACTTGAACTAAAAAAAAAATAAGACTGCCAATCAACCAACTTTAAAATAGGAAGATTACCTTGGATTATCTGGGTGAACCCAATGTAATCACAAGAATCTTTAAATATGGAAGAGGAAGACAGAAGAGTTAGAACAGGGCAGAGTAGAAACTAAAAGTTAAAATGATGTGATATGAGAAAATCTCCACCAGCCATTGCTGGCTTTGAAAGTGGAAGGTGCCATGCAGGCAGATTCCACAAGCTGAAAGGGGCAAGAAAATGGATTTTCTCCTAGAACCTCCAAAAAAGCAGTCTTGCCTGTACCTTGATTTCAGCCCAGTGAGACACACTGCAGACCTCAGACCTCTAGAACTACAACATAATAAATTTGTGTTGTTTGGAGACACTAAGTTTGTAGTAATTTGTTATAGCATCAATTGGAAACTAACATTTAAGATTTTTAAAATATAAGTTTCAAAGAGTAAGAAACCCAAACCTCCAATCTATTATAGGAGGGGTGCCAAAATAATCACCTCAGATCTATTGTGTCTTAGACTCCTCTGACTTTCCACTTGAATGAATTGATGAATGTGCGCCTAGCTCAATAAATGGTAGTTGCTTTTATCGCAGAACAAGGCAAGGTTGAAACACCTCAACTTTGGTTTCTGTTTGGCCCCATTCCAGCCATGTCAATATGTTCTTAAATTATTGTTTGCTTGTTTGTTTTGGGGAAGTGAAATCTGGGGTACTGGGGGTTGCAGGTTTGGGGGATAAAGAAAATCAGGAGGAAAAATTCTGATCTCCCCTGCCTACCATACACACATACTTAACAGCTGTGAGGCCTGGATCAAGTTGCCCCACCTCTAAGAGCCTCAGCTTCCCCATCTGTAAGGTTGAAATGATAATGACAGCTCTGTCTTGTCAGGCTGTTACGAGAATTAAAGACAATGTAAGATCTTGACTATGTTAGTGCCTGTTATTATTTCGTACCATGAAATTTTAAAAGAGTCCTCTATTATCTATTCATGGTATCATGATCTCTATAATGGCTCCCTAAAAGGGTGGGAGAGGTGGTGGGCAGCCATGCTTAGTAAATGAAGCAGTAGGACCAGAGAACAATCTCAAACCTCTCTGGTTCTATGACTATGTAAGTGGGTAATTCAGCAGTCTCTACTTGGTGGAGTAGAAACATGTGAGTATGCCTTTTCCCACAACTGCTCCGTCCCAGCTATGCCATCTCAGCTCTCCTTTGCCCATAGGTACTCCAGTTATTAGCAATAACTCACTCAGATTCCATCATGTTTTAGTCTCGTTCAGTTATAGGAAGGGTTCTTTCAAGTCCTTAAAAACTCAGCCCTATTCATTTGAATTTCGTGTTCAATTCAAGGCCCTCTTTCTACCTCATAGCCCCCCAAGCTAGATTGCTGGCTGTAGAGGCTGGGGCTGGGGGGGGGGGGGTCTACTAACACACTTCTCCCTTTCTCTTCCTGCACTTCCCTTCTAGGATTGGGCTCGAAGAAGAATAGGAGAGGCCAAGGTCTCCCCATGGATGGCTCAGCAGGGATGTTGTGAGCCCCACGGGGTTAGTTTTCTCTGCTCCTCACGTTAACTCTGAACTGACCACTGGTTCTCTTGTGAGGCAGGCACCCAAATGTTGCTGTCTGTGGAGCTGCAGGTTCTCCTCAGTGCCCTTCTTCCTGAACATTCATCATATTGGTGTTAGAGACCTGGCTTGGACACTGACCTCTTCCTCCCATTCCTTACTCAGCCCCTGCCCCAGCCTTTTGTTACTAGAGTCCCTCTGCCCAATGGCCTCTTTAGGTGGGGGCATCAGTATGATACCTGGCCATATTTTACAGTGTCCCCTTTCTCCACACTCAGGAGGGCATCAGGAGCTCTGATGTTCCAGTAACTCAGTACCTTCCAGAGAAGAGATGAGCATCAGCCCCACCTTACAGGGAGACTTGGTGGAGAGGGGACTGACTGTTGGATGCCACCACCATTACCCGCCCAATCTCTACACGTGATTCTCATGAGTCTTTTCTCCCTCAACCTCAGAAAAAGTCATGATCTCTTCCCCCTACAATGAGGAAAGTGAAAAGAATGGGCTCTCTTCTGTGGCCCATTAGCCTGGGGATGAGGGGTAGGCAAAAACAGTAGTGGAGGCTGCCTCTCCATAACACCAGGGGTGATGGCTGAACATAACCCCTGAACCCATGAAACCTTAGAGCCTTTTGTTTTAAACTCGGATGGCTACTTCCAGTACTCACAACTGCTTCCATCATATTACACCAACTGCTGTGATAACTTGGTTGTCAGAAGTCATTTTCTCTGTATTGATGACTGTTATTCTGATGGTGCAACTATGAAGAATTTCTTTGGACTTTCCTAGGGCTAGAGCTAGAGAAACATCAAACTAAACAAAGCTTATCTGTTAACACCAAGCATTCCCACCAACAACTCAGACGAATCCTTCCTGGATCCTCCATCAGAATATTGAGGCTCAAGGGGTTTTCTGCCCAGCAGTTACTGTTAGGTGTGCTAAGGAGTGAGGTGCTCATTAGTTAAAAGGCTCTCCAGAAGAACCAAAAGGCAATCAAAATCAAAAATAAATTTGACTTTACAAATGCACAACTTCTGGCAGAATGTTTAAAGAAACATTTGTTTAAACAAATTTAAAGAAACATTTGTTGAGCCATTTACCCTGCCCATTTATAGAAATGGTCACATCCAACTCCACTCCCCTTTAGCACACCTCGATCTTTCTCTTTCTCTTCTTCCCAAATCCCAGAAATCCCAGAAAACTTGTGGTCAAGCTTACGTGCTAACATTTCTGAGTGTGACTTCTCACCAGCCCACACAGTTACTTTGATGACGAACATGTCTTTGGATAAAGACCATCATCTCAGCTGTAGGACAGAAGCTGCTCAGGCTGGTAACTTCCAATATGTCTAGCGTAAGCCTGCACACACATAGACTCATGCACACACCACTGCACTTATCACAAAACCAGCTTGATCCCACACTAACTGAACATGAGAAAGTATTAGGAAAATATTTACATTTCAGATGTTTAGGAAAAGCCTTACTTTTTTTCCAAAAAAAACCAAAAACCCACTTTAAGAGACTATGACCAAAAACTTGATTGTACAGATGCTGCAATAGGAAAAGAAATGGGGGGTGGGGGGTGGAGGAAGAGAAAGAAAAAGCCAAAGTTTTATATCCTTTCAATAATTTAACATAACCACAGGTAGATAAGTAAAGCTATCATACAAGTGTTTCAACAGAAGAGCTGGCTGTGCCTTAAATACTTGGGCTGTCTCCAAGAGATGAGAACAAACCTCTGGGTACCATTTGGTCATGGTTCTGCATCTCTGCACAGCAGAATGGACTCATTACCTTCAATACAATAAAGCAGCCACAAGCACAGCAATTTCATGACATAATCATACATTTGAATTTCCCACATATTGACTTTGGAATTTCTACTAAGAAAAAAAGAATTAAATGATTCAACAGACTTTCAGTTTAATGGAATTCCACAAATATTGACCAAGCTCCTCCTATGTGTGAGGAACTACACCGACCTCAAACGTAAGTGGTAGGAAATCTTAATCATACAGCATCATATCCACTACCACTTAACAAAATGGCAACTTCCTTGGATTAGAAACTCAGATACTCGTTGATTTATTGATGCTGGAAGACAAAACTATCAAACTATAAAGTAAATCATATCAGTGATCAGTGATTAAGTAACTGTCCATCCTTAGCTTGTGTAAATTATACCAAAGTTGGATCACATATTCTTGCTTCATGGTAAAGATGCTAATTCTGTTCAAAGAGTAAAAACATATGAACATGAGTCTCACTGTATGTAATACATTACATACATAATGTAATACATTACAGTATTAATGTAATGTCATGGGTATTTTACATGAAAGGCTGTGAAACTATGAAAAAAGATATTCAAATAATCCTTAAGAGAGTTGAACAAAACTTTTTAGAATTGTTCCTTTTTGATTTGTCAACTAAACTTAGTTGTTAAGGTAACCATAACATGTCTGCTATTTCATCCACAACAGCAAAGGTTTAAATCAATATTATTTAAAAGAATGTATAGCATAAAAATTAAAGGCAACTTTAGGAACTAGACTATTTGGGTCCATTTCCTGGTTCTGCCATTTACTATCTATGTGTCCTTGGGCAATTCACTTAAGATCTCTCCATCTGTAAAAATGGAGGTAATAATAAAAATACTCATCTCATATAGTTATTATAAATATTGACTAAGTTAATACATATAAAGTGCTTAGAACAATGCCACACTTATAATACAAATTATATAAGCATTTGCTACTATTATAAAAAAAATTTCTCAACAGAAAAATATCTTCATGATGTTACTGTGTGTTTCATCTATTCGATTAAACAGAAAAAGAAAGCTATGTAATTATTAATAACATTTCTAAATATATAATATTTAATTATACCCCAGAATCAGTAATTCCAAAGTATTTAAAAACAGGAATTCACCACATGCTGCAGATGTGTTTGCATCTTGTATGTCAGCCTCCAGGGGGAGCACAGACTTCGTCACCCCACCCCCACAACTACTCCCTCCTCCCAAAATTAGTCATGATAAATGATTAAGAAACTGCAAGTTGAAGACCATTGATGGGCTGTTTTATGGAGGCGAAGCTTTGAAAGAAGATAAGGGCAGAATGCACATCTCATGGTCTCCTCTCTGTCTCCTCAACCCAACAAGCGCGCTGCCCTGGAGGGGAGCATAGCAGGGCAGTTGTTAAGGTAGCAGGGCAGTTGGCACTCACTCTTCAGACACAGTTGCCCTGTTCCTGAGTCAGACCCTAACTCTGCCTGAGCCAAGTGGAGAGAAAACACGTTCTCCCCCTGCTGACTCCCTACTCTCTGGCCCTAGGGGGTGTGCTCCTGAGCAGCCCACCCTCATCTTCAGCTGTCAGATCTGGGATGTGGGTTGCAAGCTTGAAGCTCACAGGCTGTTTAGCCTGCTTTGGTTTGGGACTTCAGGGCAAAGCACCTATGAGGTGATCAGGTCCAGCTTTCCAGAGTTCTGCCTTGTAATCTTGGTCCCAGCTAACAGGAAAGCATTCTTCTTCCTTCCTTGTGCATTTATCTCCCTCAACACCTCACAGGGAGGGTGTTCTATACACAATTTCATCACCATTCCTAACCGTTATGTTTTATCATACAATAATGCGAGTTTGCCTACTTTACTTATTACCTGTAGCTAGCCTACTATAGCTTTAACATCTTTTAAAGGCCCCTGAACAGGTCAACGGAAAATAATTAACAAAGCAGATATTCTCTTTCAAAGGTATTTTAAACTTTTAAATACAAAGTTGTATGGTTAAGGAAAAACACAATATTTTTGCCTGCAATAGCTACACAGTTCCGTAAGTTTACAAATTAAGAAATGGTTAGAAACTAAGTACACTTACTAAAATAGTTGAGAGGTTATGTTGTTTTGTTTTGGATGGATTGTATTATTTTCAAAATTAACTTGCCTTTCTTCTTCCTAGAGTGATAATGATAATATAAATAATTATTCGTTTCTATTCACATGTACAATCCTACTTTTCTCAAAGTAATGCTAGATTAATTATTAGTGAGGGGAGTTATAACGGTACTGTTGAAAATAAACTAGATTATATCTTTCTTAAACACATCCACATCAGATGTTATCAATAAAATTACAAATGAAATCCAATTTTAAATCCAAAGGAGTGTTCTGATACTTTGTCCTACTTCGATTTTGTTGCTATCAAATGTTAGCTGAAATACACAATACATTGGCTAAGATTTAAAACAAGACAGAATGTTGTTGTTATAGAACTTGACTATTTGGTCCTAATTGTTATTATCCCTTTAGTATACTCATTAATTACAATAAATTCTGTTACTGAATCTTATTATAGGAACTTGGATACAGAGATAAATAAGATATAAATAAAACTACAAATAAACCTTTTTTACATCATTAAAACACACCAAAATATGAGATTTGTAGAACTGACAAGTTGTATTATATCAAGGTTTAGTGATACATTATTACTTTAGATTTAGATTGTAAGTGCAACCAAAATATTCTCTCACCACACCTAATAACCAATGGTTCATTTACACTACTGAGATCCCAATGGGAAACTCAAAAAGCAACTTTAATCCTGCCTCTTTATTCTGTTTAGTCATTTTAAGGTGGATAATTTTTTTAATGTACCGTCTTATACATGTCTCAGTTTTGACACTGCTCCTAAAAGTGGAATTATGTTTAATGTTCACAGTTATTAAAGCTAAACAGAAGCCACTGTGGTAGAGAGGAAGGCAGCTGCAATTCTTTCTTTGAGTTACTCCCAAACCTACTGCCTGACCAATTAGTTGCTCTAGCATTTCCTAGAAGTATTAATGGATTGTTTATTCAGTAGCACCAAAGGTAAAGTCAGCTGTCTCCGGATGTCTTTTCATAATACCCTACTGTGCCTGAGGAGTTATTGGTCAATATGTGTTCAACTGACATTTTACTGTATAAAATTTCATTACCTGTTTTCTCCATGACAGCAGAAAGAAAAAGACTACGAAAACAACTATTCAGTCTTAATTGGCAATGTACGTTTGGAACTAAACAGCGATGGAACTAACTTATACTTTTTGAACCTTAGTATATTTTTAAGAAAGAAAACCAATAGTGTAAATTCTGACAGTAGTAACAAACACAAATCAACAGGCACTTTTAAACTCTTTCATCAAAATATGTCAAGCCTCTTCAAATTGTATTCCTAATTCTCTTGAGAGGTGCTATAAGAAATCACAACATAAAGGCACCACAAGGAGAAGTGACCATTTCTAAGGTGAAATGTGACCATGTTTCTATGGCAATTTCAGAGAAAGTAAACACTCTGACTGAAGTTACTGGGATAATAAAACAAATCCACCCAAGAAGTTCAGTGATATTTATACAGCTGAATCATACCCCCAACTGAGGCCATTAGACGTGCTCATGACACCCCTTTAGTGAAGGCAGGCCAGCCCCGCTGTACAATCAGGTCATTTCCCAAAATTCACTGAAAAGTTGGTTATTTGGAACTTTTAACACAAATTTCTACAGGCAAAAAAAAAAAAATCTATAAATATTGATTAATTCCCAGGCCAATCTATAGAAGGCTATTTAACTTATGGTGTGTCTAAAATTTTTAAGTTATTTTTCAATCACCCTTAACTTCCCTTCATAACTGTCTCTATCTTTAAAAAAAAAAAAAGCTTTCAGAGTTTCAATATTAGATCCCCTAGAATAATACATATTCTTATGCCCCAGGCTTTTGTTCCCCCTATATATCCGTCTAAAAGAGAATCTAACCCTTCACAAACTCAACTGTCTATGGAGATATGGGAGAAGTGGCCTGGTGTAAAACGACAGGTGGACACTCCCAATATTGATCGCAAGTGGGACACCTGCCAAATTGCTCTGCCTTTTAACATACAGTGCAGGCGAACGACTTGATCAAAGACGGGAAAGTTCGTAAGCCCTTTGTAGAGTCATCCATCTCCAAGTGTTCTGATTTGGGAAGGAGAAGGGTGCAGAGAAAGGATCATTTATCCCACAAGCCTTGGGGCCCAAGATTCAGACTCTTCTGAAACTCCCTTATATCTTCATGTTGTTTCTAACCTAGAAAGTACTCATGGATTGTGGGCTCCCTGCATCAGACAATCAGCACAAGAGCTCAAGTTCGGAGTTAGGCAGACACAGCTATGAATCCTGACTCCACATTGTATCAGTAGCTCTCTGTGCTTCCCTTCTCTACTTTAGAGGGTTTGCTGTGAGGATTAAGGGATATAATGTGTGAAAGCGCCTAGTTTAGTACTTGACTCATAGTAGCAGAACTCAATAAATGTGAATAAAATTTCCCTTGACTCAATGAGGAGAGCCATAATTTTAATGTGGGTCAATAGGTACCCAAGTCACATCTTTGAGGCTGCATTTCAGAAACCTACTACACTAACCTCACAAGGAACATGACAAAATGAGATTAGCCGTGATATAAAATAATGATACATGAACAACACCACAGCCGTTACTTTTAGCTGCTTCAGCGCCATTCTCAGTACCTCATCCCCAACTCCTGAGTATTCATCCCACCCACCTATGTCCATGAGATCTAAGGGATAATTTCTTCCAGAGAACTCATAGTTAAGTAGAATCAAAAGGAATTTAAAAACTTCTGCACAGCGAAGGAAACCCTCAACAGAAAGGCAACCTACCGAATGGAACAGTATATTCTCAAATGATATATCCAATAAAGTGTTGATATCCAAAATATATAAGAAACTCATACAACTCAATAATGAAAAAATATAATCCAATCAAAAAATGGGCAGAAGACATGTAAAGACCTTTCTCCAGAGAAGACATACAGATGGCCAACAGACATATGAAAAGATTCTCAGCATCACTAACCATCAGGGAAATGCAAAACCACAATGAGACACCACCTCACACTAGTCAGAATGGCTATCATCAAAAAGTCAATAAATAACATGTCTTGGAGAGGATGTAGTGCTGCCACTATGGAAAACAATATGTAGATTCCTCAAAAAACTAATGACCCAGCAATTCCACTCCTGGGTATTTAACAAAAAAACAACAACAGTAATTCAAAAAGATATATGCACCCTTATGTTCATTGCAGCATTATTTTTTAATAGCCAAGGTATGGAAGCAATCTGGGTATCCATCAATAGATGAATGGAAAAATAAGATGTGGTGTATATATACAATGGAATATTACACAGCAATAAAAAAGAATGAAATCTTGCCAATTGCAACAACATAGATAGAGCTAGAGGGTATTAGGCTAAGTGAAATAAGTCAGGCAGAGAAAGACAAATACCATATGATTTCACTTATATGTGGAATCTAACAAACAAACAAACAAAACAAAACAAAAACAGACTCATAGAAACAGACCAAAGGGACGGTTACCAGAAGGGAAAGGGTGGGGGGATGAGTGATAAAGGGAAGGGGAATAGAGTCAATAATATTGTGATAAGTTTAAACAGTGACAGATGATTACTTTAATTAGTGGGGTGATCACACTGTAAGGTCTAAACATGTCAAATCGCTATGTTGTACACCTGAAACCAATATAACAAATATAAGATTATATACCAACTTTACATAAATAAAACACATTTTTAAACAAGGAAATGAAAAAAGTGGAACCTTTCAATATGTTACATATAATGGAAGAAAAATCAACTGCTATTTTAAAAACATGTATGTATCTCAGTTCCCAAAATCTAGTAGGGAATAAGTTACATTACTTTCTTTTTCCAGAACATTACAGTTACAGAGCAATAAATTCTAATCCAAAATGTTAAATATTTTAAACATATAAGTTGGATAGCAAGTACCGGATAGACAAATGGTCTAATTTCTTAAGTAGCAATATATTCAAATGCAGAATAGTACATAATTGTTAGATATTATCAATTTTGCATGTAATTAACTTGTCGTTTTAAACCACAAGTCTTCAAGAAGCAATTAAGCTGGAGTCTGTAGCAGTATTGTGGTATACAAAAATGCACTTATCAAAAAACATGCAACATTTATCAATGTCAATGATGTCAGAAATAATCACACAGGAAAACACAGGGGCAAATGGACAAATTAAAGAGAACCTAGTTTAATTCCCATCTTAGTTTGTTTTTTTTTTTAATTTAGGACTGGGCATATAAGGGAAGAAACACAATTATATTAGGTTGGTGCAAAAGTAATTGCGGTTTAAAAGGTTAAAAATAATTACAAAACCGCAATTACTTTGCACTAACCTAATAGGAGGAATAAGACTTTCTGAATATGTTTAATGATAAAGTCAATATTTTCATTAGCTAAGAAGGAAAATGTTTTTCAACTAAACACATGTTTTCATAAATTAGGGAGGGCAAATTTACTAAAAGTATTCCTTTTATTAATATACAAGATGGTCTGTTTTCTGGCATGATAGAGAAATGCACTATTTTGATTCATCTAATACTCAACTTAATAGAGAATTAGCATTAAAATAATTAGGATAGACATAATACCCTAAATTGAACTGAAAAGAATTTAATATTTGATGATTCACAATCTTTCAGTGGTTCAGAGATCATCATGAATACTGATTATTACTATACTAAGGCTATTCAGAACAGCATTTAATAGTTTGATTAATATAAAATATACAAAAGTCCTTTCTTGTTTGTATATGTTTCAATGCTAAATAAAAAGAACTCTTAGCAAAACTATGAAGTATATGTTTTTTCTCAACACAGAACATGTGCTACGTATTTCTTACATGATCTAGACCTTTTTAAGAAACTCATTTTTTACTACGTAAAGTAAACAAACCAAGGGGCAGCAGATTCAAGATGTCAACAGAAAGGTCCTTGATATCAGAAAGGGAGTAGAACAGAGCCCATCTCCTGACTCTTTCCCCAGTGGAAGGGAATGAAGGTCTCTGGGCACAGACCCCAAGGTACTGCCATCACCTACAACCTACCCGGTTATACTTGAAGATTAACGGACTAATCACAATGATTAGATAACCTTCCAGGCATCAAAAACGTTTGGAGCAAATATGAAGATACAAGGCCTGTAAAACTCTAACCAAATTTTATTGTATAAATGAGAAGCTTCAATGGTTCACCACAGATATGTTTAGATACATGTTCTTATACATGTATTGAATATTTCTGGAAGGATACATAAGAAAGTGTTAACAGCTATGGGGATGGACTATGTAAGCGGGAGTGTGGAGTGGCTGGGAATTTTCTCTTCATACTCCTTTGCGACACTTGACTTTTTTATCATACGTATATATATTACTTTTTCAATAAAACCTAATTTTAAATAAAAATGATAATTCACTTCACTTTCTAGAATCTTTAATTTTAAAGACCATTTAGTAAATGTTTATTTTACTATTAAAAAGGAAAAAGATCAAGTTGATACTCTGTTGCCTCCGTCTTTTTCTGTCTAGAAAAAAAACTTCAAAACAAAAGAGGCACACAGCAAGGACCCTTCTGAGAATATAAACCAGTATATGGTACGATTTCAAAATTAAAAATTTAGTTGCAAGAATTTTTATATTACTTGCACTGTTACTTTTACTTTTTACAAAACTATAGAGGCCACGGCCTTTTATGATGATATATTTTAAACTATCTCATGGTGTGTGTGTTTTTCACACACACAAAATCATATTTAGTATCAATATCTTAGAATCCAAACTGGATGTTTCTTCAAATATTGTATGATCTCATTTATATGTAGAATCTTAAAAGAAAAGACACAGAGAGTAGATTGGTAGCTGCTAGTGGGGTAGAGAGATGGGTAAAATAGATGAAGAATCAGAAGGTACAAACTTCCAGTTATAAAAAAAGTCATGTGGATCTAATGTACAGCATGGTGACTATAGTTAATAATATTGTATTTCATTTTTGAAAGTTGTTAAAAGAGTAAATCTTAAAAGTTCTCATCACAAAAAAGAGAATTTTGAAACTATGTATCAGGTTATAGATGTTAACGAGACTTATCCTGGCGGTCATTTCACAATATATACAAACATTGAATCATGTTGTGCGCCTGAAACTAATATAATGCTATATGCCAATTATACCTCAAAATATATATATAAAAGAACAAGAACAAAATGTATGTTTCCTAACTGTGATTTTTTTTAAGTTTCAAAACAATATGGTTTCTGATCTATGGATTAAAAGAAAAAAGCGATCATTTCCCTTTTATCCAAATTCACACCCAGAATAGAACACTCCTTTTCACGTAATTTAAAAGTCGCAAAATAACAGCAACTACTACAAGCATTTGCAGCTACCACGCACGATTCTTTCATCATAGAAATCTCCCTGTTGGTTTTAAACTTCCATGTGTCAGTCTTGGGGAAAAGCCTAAACTATACTTGGAGCCCGGTAGATGTACTGTGGGTGCGATCTACCCACACACCCACACTGGCGCTGGGAGCTCCAATTTGGAGCTTTAGAAAGAGAGAAGCGTTACGTGGTGGTTACACAGCTTATCCTTGAACAAAGGTTTTGAATGTATTAGCACACCATGTAAGTTGAATAGTAAATAGTTTCAAGTCCATCTTTCACTATCATATATATATATATATATATACTTTCACAATGACCGCTCTACCAAAATCGATTTTACTCTCACATGCACATGATTACTCCCTTGCATTTATGCTAAGAGACCCTTTTCCAAAGACTGTGAGAGAGTGGAGAGTTCTGACTTCCAGGAGACCCCCCATGTCATGCATCCAAAAGATGAAATCTCAAACAGGAAACAAGCCCCAGGTGGAAGGAAGACAGAAAGCGATAAGGGAGGGGCGAGGCTTACAAAAATCTTGCCAAATGAGGAGAAATCCTGACTGGTAGTTGAGGGGTCGGGATGTAGTGGTAACCGAAAGGACCTGGGATGATGCTTGGGGGGATTGATTGCGTTCCAGTCGCGCTTTCTGCAGCGCAGAAACTCTGGGCTCTGCAATCGCTCCTTACTTTGCTGAAAGGTTCACTGAACACTGCCTGCCTACCCGGAAAGTTCACGCTTGAGAATTCGGGACCGTTTGAGTCTAGAGAGTGTTGTTTGCTTGTTTGTTTGTTTCTTTGTTTGTTTGTTTGTTTGTTTTTCACTTGAAGGTAAACAGTGCATTTCCTTTACGGTGAAGGGAAAGCTAGCTAACCTTTCTCTGGTGAGCAGTGCCCTACCATCCCGTGGCTCTGCATTTATATTGAGTCCTCCCCTTCTCCTTGCATCGACGGTTTAGTGAAGCTTTCAGTGAAAATGAGGGAAAGTATCCATCAAAACGCAAAGACGCAGAGCGGAACTTTTCCTCGGCTGTCAGGAAAAAAAAGTCACTTCTGCTTCTCACGGCCAGGAGTTGAGTCTGGGAACCTCCGGACGAGGAAGGAAGATTTGGTAATGAAGGAGATGGGGGAAAACAATGCCGAGCCTGCGATGCCTCCGGACAGTACGTCCTGCCCCGGTCCCTGACCCACCCACCACCCACACCCACATCCACGCTCCCGGGGCGGCGCGGCCTCGCTTACCTTGATGATGCTGCTGCGCCGGGGGGTAGCCCGCGCCGCCTCCAAGAGGCCAGCCTCGCTGTCCGCCGGGGCCCCAGCAGCGACTGGCAACACGACCCCGCTGCGACGGTCCCTCGACCGACTCCCAAGGGCTGCCGCCACGCCGTCCCCGGAGGCACCGTCAGAGCCCACTCGGGGTTCGTCTTCACCCCCGGCTGCGTCGGGCGGCGGGGGACCGTCCCTGCCGGCCGCGCCCTCGGCCATGGCTGGGCGCGTTTCGGGCTCTCGGGCGGGAGGCGGCGGCGGAGTCCAGCCGCTGGGTAACCGTGCGCTCAGCACCAGGAGGCGGCCCCGCCACACTTTGTTTCACCACCCGCCCGCGGCGGCGGCAAGTTTCTGGAGAGGAGGCATCGCTGGAATAGAGACGTCCTCGGGCTTTAGTCCAGGAGGCCGGCAGTCCGCCGGGGGACGGCGGCGGGTGTCGGGAGGAGGATGAGCAGGAGAGGAGAGGCGAGAAGGAGACGGGGGTATCTGAAACCGGAGGCAAACGCCCGCTCTACGCGAAACAAAAGGCACTGGGCGCCTGGCCCGGCGGCCTCCGAGGCCGGGACGCGCACGGCCTGAGCGGGGCCGGAGCTGGGCGACCGCGGCCGGCGCACCCGCCACCTGCCCGCGGACAGCGGCGCAGCTGCCCCAGGAAGCGCGGCGGCAGCGGCGGCAGCGGCGGCAGTCTCCACTCCACTCTGTTGTGACAGGGAGGGAAGACTTGTTTTGACAGCCCGTGGGGATTGGCAGGCGTCTGGGCCTCTTAGGAGCCTCGCCTCTCCGAGCGGGGTCGGCCCGACCAATCCTCACAGCCGAGGGGTGTGCCCGAGCGTGGAGAATGGAATGTGTTCTGTGACCGGGAGCCGGCCCCGCGGGGCTCGTGTACTCGAGTGAGAGTGCGAGAGCGCGCGGGTATGCGCACCCGCCGGCGCTCTTTGTATATTTTATGAAGTTTAGATATTCGAAATGCGCCTGAAAATGTAACAAAATTCGGGGATAGAAAAGGGAGAGAGAGGGGGAAGGAAACCTTCATTTGCAAACCACAGCAAATTGGAGGAAAAGGAGCGTTGAATATTAACGTGAAAACGTTTGGGGTGATGGAGCGTATCTTCGCACCATCAGAGGTTAATTGCAGCCTCTCACGCCAACCCTTAAAAGTCAAGTCCATGCGGAGGTAAACTAGGATTTACTGGGACCCTGGAGTTGGATGATTTGCTTAAGGTTTTATGGAAAGATCTTCAGTTCACTCTGCAATGCAAATAGATGACAAGGAAAGGGAATCAGATTAAAGCGGTGAGGATAATAGGAAACTGAACCAACTAAATCCGTCTGGAGAGTGACTAGTAACAAAGCACAGAAATAACGGATGGTGGTTAAGTACAAGGTGAGGTGAGAGATTTAGTCTTATCCTAAAACATCCCTATTTAATAATGGTTCGAACTCCTTTTTCTAGATAATCCTATATAGGCATATTTTGCTCACTTCCAGCAAGCTAGCAACCAAGAGAAGAGATAGCTTTGGATGATGCATTAAGTCACTAAAATTAACCACAGAATGCTCAGATAGATGCAAAGGATTGCTCTGAGATTTCCCTGGTAGGACAGAAGACGTGACGTTTTAATTTAAAGGCCTTTCAGCTGTAGAATCTATGTTAAACTTCATTTATAATGTTAAATTATAGCTTAATTATTAATTATTTAATACTTAGATGTTACTTGTTCTTTTGTCCGGCTAAGAATATGAGAAAATCTTCTGCCTTTCAGACCCAGGATTTGTTAGAATTTCAAGATTTTAGAGATGCAAGGAAATTTAGGGATCATCTAGGGCAGGCCTTTCATTTTCAGATGAGATGAAGGCCTCGGGAGCCTTACTAATTTCTTGTCTCCTAGTTAGTGCAGGACCTGAAATTAGAATCTTCCACTCAACTCCCCCAGTAATCTCTTCACTACTTTATCTGGCTCTTCTGGGGCTGCAACCCGCCAGAACTACAAGGAGATGAGGCTCTTAAGAGGTTTCAGGCTTGACATTTATCAACTTTTAGGAAAGACTGGGAAGGCTTGAGATTATCTTTTCTTTAAATATAAATGCAGCCTAGTAATGAATATACTAGATTAGCAACCTCTGGTTTTAGAACCAACACCACCCTCTAGTGAGATTCTGAGAACTGCATCCATAATGGTAAACACTTTTTAATTTCTTTCCGATGTGTACAAGACTGGAGGGGAAACTCAAAGTTTCCTTTTCAGCTGATCTGCCTTTATAACCCACAGACTAGAGGAAAGAAATGAAAGCGCACCCAGACTTGAAGCAAGCGTACATGTCCTTCTTCTCCATTACTTCAGGAAATGCCCATCTAGCGTGTAGACAAAATATTTTTATTTGGTATCCTCACAAGTATAATCTATTTTAGGCTATCATTTTTTCTTTGATATTCAATTATTACTATGGTTTACTTCTGTCTTCTACAGTTGCTTTCGTTGTTTCATTTTTCTTTGTTACCCTAAAAAAAAAATTCCATTTTTGGGTTATCCTTTGAGAAATGTAAACCTGCAGCTATCTCACTCATTATCTTGTTCTATAGCATTAATAGCATTTACAGAGATTCCCCCATTCTACAGGTTTGTATACCATTCTTATAATAATTTGATTTTTAAAGTCTTAAAATTAGCGTCATCTTACTAACATTTAAGGTCAGTAAAAAAAAAACAAGAATCCAGAAAGTATAGCATATGTGCACAAAATTTTTTATGTTTCAACTAGATGATGTCCAGTTGGACTCATCTCTTCCGTCCCTTAGCAGTCTTCTGTCTCACCCTCATGTGAAGGCAAACACACACACACACACACACACACACACACACACACACACCCTCTAAAGCCTTTGCTCTGAGTGTGTGTTCATAAAGGCTGTTGTCTAATTCATTCTGCTTTGAGAAAATAGTTGGACCCTGATCTAGCAAGTTTTTCTGTTGTCTTCTTTCATAAGCTCAGAAGGCATCTCATGATACTCAAGTTTACAGTTAAGGGGGGCAAGAGGGGGAGGAACATGAAAAGGAGAAAAACCACCACCACTCTGGAGAGAGATTCTACTCTGTGGCCCCACTCCCAAAATTGAGAGAAAAGTTAGCCAGATTTGGTTACGTCAGCAGCCATGGGAACCTTCCTCCCCCTCCATTAACAACCCCCCTT
Source organism: Rhinolophus sinicus (assembly GCF_057876585.1). Lineage (NCBI taxonomy): Eukaryota > Metazoa > Chordata > Mammalia > Chiroptera > Rhinolophidae > Rhinolophus > Rhinolophus sinicus. The sequence goes on along the minus strand of NC_142517.1, from coordinate 180,594,017 downwards.
TCCAAATCACTATCACCCACAATTTCTGCCTCCCAACCTTTCGCCAAGTAACAATGAGCTGCAATCTCTTGGTTGACAAAATGGGGCAGGGCAGACCTCTGACCACAAATCTCAAGTTGCCCCTTCAAGCCCACACATATACCATGTTACTCATATTATCCTGTTTTGTTTTCTCATAGAACTTTATCACTGTGAATAAACTGTCCTGTCCATGGAATTGTTTACTTATATATTCTATCATACTGACCTCCCATCTCTGCCCCACTGAAATGGAGAATGTAATCTCCATGTGCATACTCTGTCTATGCTGTTACTTGCTGTATCTTGAGCTCCCAGAACTATGCCTGGCATAGAGTATCGGCTTAATAAATATTTGCAAACAGAATCTTCATGTTTGCAGTTTTCTGACTAAATAAAACAATGACTTCTAAGAAAGAAAAATGGCTATCACTGCCCATGCAATAAGGCTTCTCATCCTCAAGGATCCTAGAATTCCATCCTAAGACAGAAATCAGAACAGATCCAAAATAAGCAGTAGCAAAATTAGAAGGACAATTGATTATAAAATGGAGAAATTTGAAATCTAGAATAGACAAAAGGCAACTGAAAGGAAACTGGCCAGGCCCAGTAAACCTGAAAATACCTCGCTCAGAATCAAAGACCAGCTATGGCAATCGAGTTCTTCCAGCCCAGGGAAGTCACTCCAGACCACTAGGCCTAAGAAAAATCCAGTGAGAATATTAAGACTTTCCGTATATGACTAGGAAATCACCGTTGGGGAAAAGGACTCGTGTTCAGATAACTATTTTCTATGTACCAGATAATCCTCTATGAAGTATTCTGATATCAACTTTACAGATAAGGAAACTAAGGATCAAAAACGTCAATTAGGTTAGCAATGGCTGTCTCCAGATGGTAGATAGACACAGAGGGTTTTTTTCTGTGTTGTTATGTTTTCCAGGTGTCTTAATATTGAATATGCATTACTTTTGTAACCAGGAGGGAAAAGCTATTAAAAGAATATTTAATACAGAAACAACAAAAAAAGTCAATTAGGTTACTCAAAGTCAAAGCCAACAGGAAGTGATAGAACCAGTATTTCAGTCCCAGTCAGTGACCTCAAAGTTTTCACTCTTCCTTCTACACTAGGCTTCCACAGGGTGCAAGTCCAGTGACAGTCCTGGAAACTTAAACTATGCTGAAGAACCACTCCTTCAGAACTAGGACCACTCACATTCGGCACAACGATCTCTTCTCCTAGCATCAGCATTCCCTCTATGCCATCCCAATAGGAGGATGAGATTGATTTTATCAGTGTGCAAGGAAACACTTCAATCCTCTCATCCACGTTGGTGTAAGAAAGAATATTTTGATATTAAAAGCCAGATCTCATGATACGTTCAAAGATGAATTGAACATGAGTACTGCAACTGAGTCACATATTCCTTTATATTCCATCATAGCACTCCCCAACACACATTGTAATATTTCACTTTGTAGTTCAAGAAAAAAGAATTTGCAATGTAATTTGTAGTATAAATACTATAATAGAGTAAATAAATACAAAGCCAATGAAAGATAAGCAAAACTTAAATACACCCTCCTAAAATTCAGGGTTTTGTTTTTTTTTTTCCTTGAAAGATATTCCTTTGTCCCTTATATTAACCTTTAAGTAGGAAATTTCAATTAGGTAAACATAAAAATCAATTAATTTCACTTCAAAGTTCAGGTAAACTCCACTTCATGATAACAGTCCTATAAAAATGATTTAAATGGTTACATATGGTTTAAATCTAGAGTCCCTAGTTTAAAAAATCTTCAAAATACCAAAAGGTGATAAATATAAGAAATCTCTAATCACAGCCAACATCCTTCAGTATCTGATGGCTGCTACTTCTTTCAGGTGTTGAGAAACCTCTACTATCTACAGGAAAGCAGAATGCCTGGGTCCATTCATGCTGGCTCCTCATGAACCACCTGTGTAGACCCTGAGGCTAAGACACACTATCAGGAGCCCTGGGCCAATCGACTGGGAACAGTCTGCTATGTGTAGGGCAAATGTCTTAAAAATAGACAGTCCGTGTTGACTTATTTTCTATGTATTAACTTAACTTTGACATGGATCCTGGAGTTGGAGCTCGTGTCAAGGTTATGTTCCCCACTGATGCAGAAGCCACAGCGCTATTTATGAAAAGTATCACTGGAACAGCACCAATGAGGCCCCCAAGAAAACTTGTTTCTCATCTTTCTCTATTTTATTTGGCAACTTGGATCTCTTCCAGGTGTGAAGTTATAATATAAATAGAAATGTCTTCAAATCAAACTCCCAATGCCTGACACTTGTGATGCAGGAGTAAATATGGGGTAGGTTTTTCCTCCTCTACCCCATCCCAGGTTCATACCCCAAATCTAATTCATCTGCATGGGGGGGGGAGGTCCTCCAATTTATGCCAATACATGAAGTTTATTAATGCTTTTTAGCATCAGAGGACCAATTGGAAGAAAATATAGACTCACATTTCTTTCTCTAATGCACTCCTTTCCTTAGGTCATAATGTATTACTCTTATACCTATTTTGTTAACCTTATTGATATGCCTTTGTTGCATTCTACCTCACATCTTTTGGGAGGAAGACTCAGAGTGCAATACTTAAATACACACAAAATCGTAATGCATGCTCTAAATTAAAACATAAGACAAGGGTAAAGTATGGTCTCTTTTGTAATCCTGTTTTAATTCCCAGTAAGTTTTCAGGTGTACAGCTCTTTTGTTAAGCACAATGTAAGTTTATCTGCTTTATGAAATGAGGAGCTATAAAAAGTGAGTCCTTTCTTTAAAAAAAAAATCCATTTGAGGCCAAATGTCTAGTGAAAGCTAGATTGTTAGCATTTGCTCTGTCATTAACCCCTGTGAGAATCCCACAGTTCCCACCCCACTGACTGATATAAGGTCACGATGAATACAGCTGCCTCTACCCTTAAGCCTCAGTGGAGGAGCAACAGCTGTTGAACTGCATTTGGGACTTCTGTCATTCTCTGTTCTATGTGAAATGTACTGGTGAAACTATTCAGATAACATCACAATTATTTTTGAAAGATTAGGATAAAGCATGTTGCAGGAATCTTCTGTAATATTACACAGCAGCAAATTTAATTTAAACTGTGAAGTGAAATAACAAGCAACAAACATGGTACAATACTACATATAGTGTAATGAGAGGTTATAGAGCTGTCTTTAAATTTCCCCCTAATTCGGGCTGCTGGATGGCTCAGTTGGTTAGAGTGCGAACTCTGAACAACAGGGTTGCCGGTTCAATTCCCACATGGCCCAGAGAGCTGCGCTCTCCACAACTAGACTGAAGGACAACAACTTGGAGCTGATATGGGCCCTAGAGAAACACACTGTTCCCCAATATTCCCCAATAAAATTAAAAACAAAAATTTCCCCGTAATTAAAATGGAATTTTAATAACTAAACTGATAGCTGCAGATACAATTAAGTTGGAAGATTCTTTATGAACAAATCCTTAAACTCTAGGCACAAAGTACCAAACACTATTATTTTTATACTATCATATCCAAATGAAAGAGTTTTTTTCTGATGATGCCATACTTCTTATCAACACAGTGCATAAATTCTAAACTTCAGAAAAATAAAACATATGGGTAAAATACAATCTGACCCTTTCCATCTACCTTAACTTTTCCTGGCTTCAAAATATGGATTAAAAGGATTTTAGTTTGTTTGTTTTCTGAAAATGTCAAGGATGGTCTGTGATCTGTGATTAAAACTAAATTAAAGTAAAAAAATATATCTCTCTTACCTGTACACCCAGTGGATAAGAAAAATAGCGTTTATTTACTCATAATTATAAAAAAGTATTTTCTCTTATTTCTCATCTAATGCTCCTCACTCACCAAGCATTAATAACATTCACTAATACGATCACATGGAAATACTTCATTAACACTCTTTGACCTAAAACAGATCTTCATATTCAGGAAGATGTTTACTGATTCTCACTGTGGGAGGTTTATACATCCTCATCCCACTGACAGCAGGCTCAGCCATGTGACGTGGGTTGGCCAGTGAAAGATGAGTGAAAGAGCCCCTTCTGAACAGAAGCTTTAAGAGCCATCACATGCTTAACCATGATCTCATTTTCCTCTGCCATAAGATTAATTAGTCACCAGATAGAAGCTGGATCCTGAGTGAAAACAGCATGGAGCACAGCGCAAACCAATCTATAGTGGACATGTAACATGAGCAATAAAGCTACCTTTGTAGTGAGCGCCTCAGATTTGGGGGTCATTTTTTACTGTAGTATATATAACCTAGCCTCTCCAGACTGATACAGGTACATAAGTTTATGTACCCTATGCTTTTCACAACCATGCAATTGGTTCATGTGGCCAGATACTGTTTGATTTATATAGCAAATAAATATTCCTGGCATCTACTAAACTAGTGAAAACTAAAAAATTTTCTACATCCAATAAAATTGTATACAGTTATTTCCATTTCTATGACATTTTCCCCCATTTCTTTCTTTCCTGCAAGCTGGATAAGCCCCTGATTCTGCCTTTTTTATTAGCTTTAGAAATTATAGCATAAATATAATTATATGCATGCTTTTTTGGTACAATTTTTTTCTTATATTCTTTTACATGTCTTGCACATTTATCTCCTTCTCCACCCACATCAACCCTACGACTCCTTGCAAAATAATTCAAGTTAACAATCTAGTATGCAGCTTTTCAACTTTGGTTTTATATATATATGTGTGTATATATATATGTATATGTATATGTATATGTACATGTACATGTATATGTACATGTATATGTATATGTATATCTATATGGAGAGAGAGAGAGTTTTGTCATTGTTTGATTTACAAAAAAAAGTGGCAGGAGTAGAAATATTTTCATACATAATCTTCCTACTCTCACTCATCTACCATCTCATCTACAATATCTACTAAGGCATTCTTTTAAATAAATGCATAATATTCCATGCTATGGATATTACATAATTTATTCAGGTATTGCCCTATTTGGGAGATTCAATTTATTTCTGTAGTTTTTCACCACGACAAATACTGTCATAATAATCATTTATGTACACATGTCTTTATGAACAAGTTGTTTAATTTCTATCAAATGGATTCCCAGGAGTAGAATTTTGGGGTCTAAGGGTATATGCGTTTTTAATTTTAATAGATAATGCTAGATAGATTTCCTAAAGAATCACATTTCACATTCCACCTTAACAGTTATTGTAACTCTCATTAATTTCTGCCTATCTAATATGTATAAAATTATATTCCATTGTTGTTTTAATTTTCGCTATCCAGAGTGCTAAGCATTGTTTTAAATGTTTCTTGACCATTTGGATTTAGTCCTCAATAAACTGTCTATACATGTGTTTTTCCTAAGATTCCATTGGATTGAATGCCTTTTATTTCTCAGTTTGAAAAGAGTTCTGTGGTAAACACAAAAACGCCACACTCCTACTTCGATAAAGGGCTCACTATCCAGCTATTGAGGCATCGGTTCACTGGCAGCCTTTATCTGTTTGATTACTCAAGGTCTACTTCAGCTTTTGAACCAAGGTCATGTTCTTCTTGGGGCAGCCCCAATGAACGAGGGAGGCATTGATAGCTAAGGGCAAGCCCCACCCCTCCCCTCCCCTCCCCTTCTCATCTCTTCGCTGGGCACTCTCCAGCCGTTGGGCCTTAGTCATTTCCACAATGGCAGGATGCTTACAACAGGTAATCATTGCTCCAAAGCTTCCCATTGGGCTGGTTGAGACTTTGTCAGGTCTATGTCTGGGCTCCTCCTGCCAAATTCTACTTTCCAATGAATCGTTTGCACTTCTAACTCCTCATGCTTCTCAGAGAACCCAACTGGCACATTATATTAATAGATGTTATCCTCATGATACCATTTGCTTCGATATTTTCCCCATTTTTAGCGCCATCTGCTGGCAGCACCGCCTCCTGCTCCTCCCGCTGCTGCCTGGAGTCACTCACTGCCTGTGCAGCTTGGGCCGCCTGGCTCTGTCGGTGCTAGCACCCATATTTGGAGTTCTTACAACACGGCAAATATTGACAACAAAGAATAGTCTGAATTTAATCAAGATTTGGACGATGTTGAAGAACTAGAAGAAGAAACTGGTGAAGAAACAAAAATCAAAGCGTGTCAGCTGACTGTTCAGATTATGTAAAATCCTCAGATTCTTGCAGCCCTCCAAGAAAGACTTGATGGTCTGGTAGAAACACCAACAAGGTAATACACTGAAAGCTTGCCTAGGGTAGTTAAGAGACAAGTGAATGCTCTCAAAAACCTCCAAGTTAAACGTGCACAAATAGAAGCCAAGTTCAATGAGGAAGTTCACCATCTTGAAAGAAAGCCTTCGTTTAATAAGTAATTTGAGATCATTGATGCAATTTATGAACCTACAGAAGAAAAATGTCAATGGAAACCAGACGAGGAAAATGAAATTTCAGAGGAGCTGAAAGAAAAGGCCAAGATTGAAGATGAGAAAAAGGATGAAGCAAAAGAAGACCCCAAGGGAATTCCTGAATTTTGGTTGACTGTTTATATTTTTTTTATGTTTTTAAACTTTTATTTATTTTAAGTGTGTTTTTCCAGGATCCATTAGCTCCAAGTCAAGCAATTGCTTCAAACTAGTTGTGGAGGGTGCAGCTCACAGTGGCCCATGTGGGGATTGAACCAGCAACCTTGGTGTTAACAGCACCGTGCTCTGACCAACTGAGCTAACCGGCCACCCCTGGTTGACTGTTTTTAAGAATGTTCACTTGCTCAGTGATATGGTTCAGGAACATAACGAACCTATTCTGAAGCACTTAAAAGGTATTAAAGTGAAGTTCTCAGATGCTGGCCAGCCTATGAGTTTTGTCTCAGAATTTCACTTTGAAGCCAGAGAATATTTCACAAATGAAATGTTGAAAAAGACATACAGGATGAGGTCAGAACCAGACGATTCTGATCCCTTTTGTTTTGATGGACCCGAAATTATGGGTTGGACAGGGTGCCAGATAGATTGGACAAACGGGAAGAATGTTACTTTGAAAACCATTAAAAAGAAGCAGAAACACAAGGGAGGAGAGACAGTTTGAACTGTGACCAAAACAGTTTCCAGTGCCTCTTTCTTTAACTTTTTTGCCCCTCCTGAAGTTCCTGAGTGGAGAACTGCACGACACTGCGGAAGCTATCCTTGCTGCAGACTTTGAAATTGGTCACTTTTTACATGAGCGTGTAATCCCAAGATCTATGTTATACTTCGCTGGAGAAGCTATTGAAGACAATGATGATGATTATAATGAAGAAGGTGAAGAAACAGATGAGGACGGGGAAGAAGATGAGGAAAATGATCCAGACGATGACTCAAAGAAGGATCGAAACCCAGCAGAGTGCAAGCAGCACTGAAGGAGGATGTATGTGGCCTTGAGGATAACCTGCACTGTTAATACGAGTTTAAAGACAACTATTATTTACTTAAAGCCTTACTTACGTTTTGTATTTTCTTGGTAGACTCAGCAATTTTTTAAAAGGAAAGGAATTGATATTTTAAACACCAATTTGTTCTACCTAGCATTTCAGCTTTAGTTTTTCTGCCAGATATGTTAAATACAGAAATTCTCTCACACGTTTTCATTCATTGCTACATACTTTGGTTCTTCTGGAGTATTTTTATCATGTAACTATTAGATTACAGCTATAAAAATAAACAGAACTGTTAAATGGAACAGATTCTTTGTTTTGCTAACTTTTTTCCTGAAGAACCAAAGAGTATTTTTTCAGCTGGTAGTTAAATGGGTTTAAGTTTGCTTGCACTAGCTTTGCCTTTCATTACTTTGTTTTAGAAACGCAGTGCTTATACTAAGAAAATTAATCATTTTGAAAAACAAAAATACAACTTGTCAAGACAGATATATGATTAAGAATTTCCAGTAAGACCATACCCATTAACTTAGATTGTTAATGGATTTTTTTTATATTTTAGATGACATAGTTAACTATAAAGAACCCTACCTCAATAGTATGGTTATTGGTTACACAGTCAGGTGAATAAAACCTAGTATTTTCAAAAGCTTCATTGTTTTCACTGTACTTTTAAATTTAACCTCTATTGACTAAGCGTGTTGTTTTTTTTTGGTAGAGTCTACCTTCTGCATTCCTGGCAAGGATGAATTGAATTTTATCACTTGACAAGTCTATTTCAAGTTTGTGTTGTTGTTTGTTTGCTTGCTCGTTTTTGTTTTTGCAGCCTAAAATAAAAATGTCAAATATAATATTAGACATTATTGTCTAATGTAAGAACAAGATAATGTCTTAATTTTGTACTAATTCAGGTAGAAGCAGAGTGTTAGCTTAAATTAAGCATTGTACCCAGTTTACAATATTGAAAAAAAAGAGTATCAGCTTTGGAAAAGGTGTACTTCTCCTAATAAGAAAGTTAAAAAAGACAAAAAATACACATAATAGTATTTTCCCCAGAATTCTTGTTTATTGACTTTGTGTATGGTGTCTTTTGCTTATACATTACATTAATTTTCAGATACAGTAATCAAGTATCTTTTTCTTTTCAGTATTGGTTAAGAAGCACTTTCCAACCCCTAGACCGTATATGTAACCTTTTCTTGCAAGATTTTTATTGCTCTTTTTTTAACGTTTATTTGTTCTTTCTATAATTTACTTTTAAATTTTGTTTACATGTGTATATGTGTTTATATACACTATGTAAGTATATAGAGATGTTAAATAAATTTTTAAAAATAAGATGGTGGTCTACCTTTATTTTCTTCATTAATCTATTCTTTTCTCATCGAATTGAATTATCTTCTTGTCAGATATTAAATTCTCATATGTATTTCAATCTATTTCTGTTATAATTCCCATCCAATACCATATTAATTTGATTATAGTGACCTTGTGGTACTTTCTAATATCCATACTCCTTCCACGTTGTAGCTAGTGGGATTTACCTAAATTACAAATCTGATTCCCCACTATGAAGATTTGTTGGCTTCCCAGTGCCAGCTGAATACAGTGCAGGCTCTTTGGCACATGTGGCCATGGTTCCTATCTACACCCCTGGCTTCACTTCTCCTCCTTCATACTCTGGGGCTATTAGGCAACTGGAAGGCCAGTGAACACCACATGTTTTATGCTGTCACATTTTAATTAAATAAAATATCTTTTCAAAAGTTAAGATTCATTATTTTAACTGTACTTTTAGTCCTCTCTTCACTGGACTAACCATTATTCTTTCTTCAAAATTCAGTTCAGACATCATATTTTCCAGGAAGCCTTTCCAAACCCACAAGTTAAAAGTCACCTCCATTAATATATTTTGTGCCTACTAGACTATCTTGATACATCTCTTTAAGTGTGTCTGCCTTCTACTTTATAGACTGTAAAATTCAGGTATTACTCATTTTTGCACACTGAGAACTTAAGCCTATGATGATACAAAACAGGCATTAAATAAATTTTTCTTAAATTGTTGAACTAGAGCAGTGGTCCTCTGATGGTATGGAAAGAAAATATTAGGACTTATACTTATATTTATCTAAATTTAATAAGAAGTAAATCAAGCTTTGCCCATGTTTAATATGCGGATTCCACTGGCACTATCACTTGGACCTTATGTGGGTGAGAGGTACTTTCAGGAAAGATTGGGAGTTCCAGAACATAAAGAAGTTGACAGTGCTCATTGCCTGGTACATGAATCCAGTTAAATAAATTTTAAAATTAGATTGTGTAGTTTAAATTAAATTAACCCCAAATGGATGGATGACATAAAATATTCCTAGAAAACAACATGAATTGAAAATAATTCTAGTGAACATTTCAAAAAAAAGCAGGGCTGACCTTTCTCCTGTTCCTACACAAGGACATCTCCGGCCATATTATGAGATAAAAATAGTGACAACTGCGGATAAAACAGGGGTCACATACTAAACTTGATAAGCTCAGGGGAGGCCTGTATGGCAGGCCTTACAAACCCAGAGACCAAAGTAACCACACCAGGTGGTCTGAACATAAAAATCCCTACCTAAAGGGGATTGCTGAGTAGTCACATCCTAGGCCTGTAGCTTCCTTGACAAAGACCAGTCTTTAACTTTGAAATTGTCTATTGTCTTTGTGCATCTAAGATAACATACCTTTGAAACGTCAGAGTGGTCTTCTTTTCCTAACACTGCAGGCACCAGAGCACGAGACCACATTTTTATCTTTCTGCCCACATACCATCTCTATGTGCTGTAAATGTTAACGATTTTGTACCCACCAATTAAAAGAAGTATGTATCTCTCCGATTTTACTTTTTATCCAATCTCAGAGATTTCCCCACTTTTCTTTCTCCTTTCTAATCAACCACCAATGAATTTCACGTAACCCTTCTTAAGTCTCCTCCTTTGATCCTAATGTATGAAATAAGCTGCAAAACTGCTATTCTCCTGAGCATTTTCTCTATCTATTGAGATTTTGCTTCTCAGCAATTGTCATCAGTCTGGCTCAAATAAACTCTTACAAGATTTTTTATTAGGCTGGATGTTCTTTTGTTGATATATCTGACAAGAAGTCAGCCAAAAAAAATGACTTTTTGATATGTGGATGTGTACTCACTTCTGAAAAACAACATAAGGCCCTAACTAGACATAGTGTCCTATGATAGTAGCTAATTATAGTATGAAGTCATGACCAAGAGTAAGACATTTTAAAGCAATGTTTGCTTCATCTTTTTAAATGTTTTGTATATGTTGTATGATATGCATAAATACTAATAGAGAGAAACATATATAATCGATAAATAATAAATAAAAGCGATGGGCATCCTCAAAAACCATTAAGAGTGTGAAGACCCCTGCAGAAGAATGAGGTCCTCACAGTGTCCTCATATTTTATTAAGTCAAGAAAGTAGAGGAAGAATTCATCAAACATATTGAGGATAAAATAATTTCTTTATGATGAATTAAACTTAAGGTTGGAAAGAAGAATCATGGCAAAGGAAGCATAAAGAAGAATCTGGAGAGTAAACAGGAACAAGACAAAAACCTCATGAAGAAGAATTGGTCCACACCTCTAGGAATCAGTATCTCAGTCAAGGCATTCAAGCCATTGGAACAATTCAAATTTGTCAAGGTATTTCCCCAGGCATTCCCCTATACCGGACAGCCATTGCTCAGATCCATATCTCCAAGGGAAAGAGGACCAAGTTAAAGGGAAGCTTGCATTTTGAGTTCATAATCAAATAAGCTATACCCAAATCAAGTTAAATCCTGGGGGTCAAAGTAACTAGTACCATTAAAAAGCCTAAATTAAACTGAGGTTTTGGTGTAACTATATTTGTGTTATAAATAATTATCAACTTTTTACTATTCTTATGGGGAAATAGATCTCAGGAAAAAAAATCAATGAGTACCTACAGAATGTGGGTTTTGTGCTAGGACTTTCACATGCATTATCTCAATTAATCCTCACAATAGCCTTTAGTAGTAGATGCTATCCATTCTTATTTGAGGGATGGAGAACAGAGGTTATATAACTCCCTCCCGGGCACACAGCAGAGTCAGAATCTGAAGCCCCACTCTCAGCACCATTGGGTCACTATATGATAATACCACCTTTCAAAACTTGACATCACCCAAGCTTATCCACAGGTGATAGTCAATGAAGCTACTCCAGATGTTTAAATGATGTTTGGATTTTGGTTGCTTCTAAAATTTTTCAGTGCTTCAAGGAGACCCAGCCTTAAACATATCCAGATATATAATGTAAGGGCAAATACAAATTAAAAATAAGGGAATTATCCCTATTGAAAATAAGGGAAGAGACTTCTCCCCTATTCCTTTTCCTTTCAGAATCATTTTTCCCTTTTTCAAATGCATGCAAATCTTTACAATGGCAAATAAGCCTCTTGTCAGACACAACTCAGAAATGTTCCCTCAAGAACCATCTTTTTGAATGTATCTATCTGAAATGTAAACATCAAGGGAGATAGTTCCCCTATCTCCTAGTTTCAGTAAGAAGGTAAGAGCCTAACTTTGGTGGTTGTCTTGCTCCAATTTGCAAAACTACATGTTATAAAGATGAGAAGTTTGTTTTTCCTCTGGATAAAGCCAGTAAGATACCCTAATTACCAGGGAAAGTTGGGATGAACTATGTGTGATGTAATGGGTTGTATCTGCTTGGCTGTATAAGGGGATGAGATTCCTTTCTGCCTTTGCAATCTCTTAGTGAATGGCCTGTGATTCAATAATAAAACTGCTTTCTGCCTTTTTATCTTTGTGGAGAAGTTTTTCTGGGTTGGGAGATTTGAGAGCCAACAGAGGATGAACTCATGGAATTCTCAAGCCTGCGGTCATTAAATACAATGTACAATCTAGACTTTAAGTGTCACAATCTTAGGCTACTGACTCCATCCACGCTCCTGGTATTCATCCCACTGCAATCCCTGAGGTGCTCTAAGGAAAAACAATGTCAGGATTTATAAAGGGCAAAACCAGGAGAGCTGTTCTTATTAAGGTCCTCCAGGTAAGTGAAGGATGTAGCTAGTTCAGTTGAGATTGGTTAGGTACGTTATGCAAACAGAGAATGCTGGTTGATGAAATGGATTAGTTCTTTTCAAGGTGAAGAATGCAGATGGTCTGGTCACCATGATGAGAAAGAAGTAAATTCCATATATATTTTCATGTAGCAATCATTGATTCAGGATGTTTGTTTTTCAGCCTTGAGCTGAGTTTAGCAACAGGTCAGCAACTTAACAATAGTTCCAAAAACAGGGACATAAAACAGTATTGGCCCCACTTCCTCAATGGCCTCTAGTCTCCATTTTAAGTGACCCACTTAGCAATGCTTATCCCATTTTCTCCATTATTGGTACAAATCTCAGTCTGTTTCCTGAGAATCCAACTTGCAACACACTAAGACAAAAATGTTTCCAAACGTGAGTTACTGATGTCTGAGATGTGGTAGTAAAACATAATGAACATAAATGAGTGTTTCCTGATATTATCTTATAGTGCAGGAGCTATATTTAGGCATGGTTGCCACTGAACCATTCATCACCTTTTTATGAATTAGAAAAAAGCATTCCTATTGAATGGATGGAGCTCTGTGGCTACATGGTTATGTGAGTGGAGCAGCAAGGGCTGGATTTTAGCCTACTCTTTCCTTTGGCCAGATACCTTATGCATTGAGTAATCTACACAACAGTACATGGTGGCCTGTCCTAAGGTATAAAAGATCAGAGTGCGCCAAGGCAAGAACTGCCCATTACTCAAAAATAATGTAGTTGCTGGAGGAGAATGGACAAGTGACAATTCAACCAGTTTACACACAGATGTTTGAAATATCATGGATAGAAGGACGCTAGGGACATGAAGTAGTGACAAGATTCCTAAGGGTATAGGAAATATGAATTAAGAGGTGTCATGATAGTGGCTGTGAAAAATACCTCATGCATCTGAAGGAAGTCAGAATATGCCACTACAATAATATGCCTCTTTGATATACTACTTTTAGTTGAAGGCCATTAAGAAGCAGGGAATGCAGAGGAAGCTCCCCCTTTTCTTCCTAGAGGCAGGATATAAATTCTCTTTTTACTGAAGATAGACTCTTATCAGTCCAAAGATGGGCATGAGAGGAATCTGCCAAGAAACCTTATTAAACTTACCCTCATCTTCCTAGTTACTTCTTCACCATTTACTGTCTCTAGCCCAAACCCCTTTGTCATGTCAGTTTCTCATGAACTTATCGTTTCTTTGTCTAAAAGGTAAAAAACTTTCTGCTCTGGTCACTTCTTTGGGTCTTCATTCTCTGATAAAGGCTAAAATGTATAATAAAAGTGTAAGAAAATTTGCATGCTCTTTTCCTTTAACCTGTCTTTGTCAGTTTAATTTTCAGACCCAGCCAGAGATCCTAAAAGGAGCAAGGAAAACTTTTTCCTCCCCTACAGACCAAATTTAAGGATAAGAACGGAAAGAAGTTAAAAACCAGTAATGTTAGTGATCAGGTAAGAGCAGATAAGGATAAATTAAGGGTCGAACCAAGACAAATACTGTAGGATACGAGTGGATAATATGTTCTGAGTAATCATTCTTGCACTAAAGTCTTACTGTATAGGTCTTATTTTTGTATATAATAGTATTATTTGCTCTTAAGGAAGTATATGAGAATGTTCAAAGGATTCTGCAGGCGAGATGTTCCAAACATAAGGTGTTCCCCTAAAAAGCAACTGAAAACATATGTATAATTATCAAAACATACTTGCGAGAATTAATCAAGAAAAAGTAGTCTGGCGATGATTGATTTGTCTTTACTCACAGTCCAGAAGGAAGATTAAAATGGTGAGCGGTGGGGATTAAGTCAAGATTGGGGTAAGGACTGTCTGTTCATTTAGTCTTTTACATTACAAATATTTGAGTTTCTACCTTATGTTGCACAGTAGGTTCTATATTGTATATTCTTGTGTCTAAGTGATTCCTCAAAGTAAACAACATAATCAAATAAACCAATTAATTTTTACAAGGAATTTTCCAAATAAATCAGATATTGCTCCGGCCTAGACCACTTTTGTAACATCCTCTCTAAGTGTGAGCATTGTATTTCCTGTAGAGGAAAAGGAGATTTTAACTCTTTGCTTCCTTAAGGCAGATTTACAAAAAAAAATCCTGTCCCTCACCTCTCCTATTTCAAATATACAACCATCATAGAGAAAAAGAAAGCGCCTATTACTCTTCCAAAATACAACAATAGGTCAATAGACCTGGAAACAAGAGACAAATAAAATGGAAGCAGAGGCATCTTCTAAACATATCTTCTCATGTTATTTTACCTACCACGTTAAGTCACTCCCTGGTCTGGACTATCTCTGCACCTGGCAACTCTTCTACAGGTACACTTAGCACATTGAGTGTATAAACTTTTATTTACTTATATCCTTCTTTCACTAGACCAGAGGCTGCTAGAGAACAAGAGTCAGGTTTTAATCATTGCCATATCCCCTGCAGGAGAGTAAGGTTGGTCCACAGGAGGTATGTTAATTGTTACCTAGTTCTATAAGCTAGAGAACCCATCTACAGGGTTATCAAGAAAAGGGTTGTCTGAAATAGATATTAAGAGTTGAAATTTGTAGCGAGAAAACTAAAGAGGCAGGAATGGGAGAACTGCCAGTAAAGGAAGGCAAGCAAGAAGGCAGGCCGGCTTGGCTAAATCCCTAAAACAATAACTACACCCTGAACAGACCGTGTGAAGAAAACAGATGAGAGACATTGGAATGCTAGCACAAACCATAAGAAAACGGGATATTTAGGTTTGCAGTTTATGTGTTGTACTTTTATATGTCCAGTATCTGAAACTTGAGACTTTTGAATGCTCCTCACGGATCCCTCTCCATCATTTAGCCATGCCCAACCGTTTCAGTTCCTCTCTAGTTTTCCTGAACCCTTTTCCAGTATTTTATTTTTACTGCTGCCACTTTTGTTTAGGTTCCCATTACTTTTCACAATAGTAGTAACCTCCTAATTCGATTCTCTGTTTCCAGTCCCTTAAAAACTGTTCTCTGGTCTGAGAATATCTTCCTAAACTTTGGCTTTGATTATACAACTTCCCAATTCAATAATCTTCAATGGACTTCTTTTTTCAATTCCAACTCCTTATAACAATAGTATAAATAACATGGCAGAATGCATTCTGCATGGGCAAAAGAGTCAAATAGAACTGAGTTTTGAAAATTGCATCTACCACTTACTAGCAATGTGACAACATGAGTTACTTTTACCTCTCTAAGGCTTAGATTTCCACACAGAGAGAGAATGATAACTAAGAAGATTTTAAAAGAATGTGCCTAGGCCAGTGCTAGGTACCTGACAGGGGCTCAATACCTTTACTCCTACCTTCCCACCCAGACTCGCATTCCAGCCTTGATGGCGTCCTTCCCTGAACACAATGCTCCACCGCACTGTCCTCTGTGCTCCCACAGACCTTCGATCATAATTCATACATCACTTATCCTATTCTGCTTGTATCTTATTTATTATAAGCATGTTTAGATAGAATTATTATTATTATGAGTAGTCTTTTCTTCTCTTCTAGGTTGAAAACACCTCAAAGGAAGCGGTGTAATCTTGTTCATCCTCTTATTTCCCTTAGCATATAGCATTATGTATTGCACATAATAGAACTACATAATTGTATACTAAGTTGAATTGTATAGTTTTACATGATTTAGCTAAGTTTTAAAATCAAAAACTTCTTTTTGTTTAAGAATTAAGAGTCAGAAAACTGGTCAAGATGCTGCAGTAGGTAAATACTGTGCTTCCCTTCTCTCACAACAACATCAAAATTACAACTAAACTACAAAACAACCATTATTGAGAATCACCTAAAATCTTGCTGTACCAAAGCCCTACAACTAAGGACGCACAGAAGAAGGCACCTTGAGACTGGTAGAAAAGGCAGAGACGCAGACCCAGTTGATCCCACACCCATGTGTAACCATTAAAAATCAGGAGGGATATCTCAGCTGTAGAGATCCCCGACAACCCCCTCCATCAGGAGCGAGAGGTACCAGCCCCACCCCAGCTCAGGGTTCCAGTGCCAGGGAGAGAAGTCCCCATATTTTCTTGTTCTGAAAACCAGCACAGATTGTGACTGACTAACATGGAGGGCGGCTGGAATCCCAGCCGCTCCTCTTAAAGGGAGCTTGGAAAGACTTACCGATGCAATCACTGGCTCTGAGTTCCAGTGCTGAGGCTGGTGGGGAACTGAGTTGTCTGGTTTAGGACAGGGGCTGGAAAGGCAGCTTTCTCCTGGACGGAGAAGCTGGCAGAGGCCATTGTTTCTTTGCTGAGCCCCCTCCCCCTTCCCGGCATGCAAACACAGGTGGCCAACATATATGAGTCTCCATCAAGCTAGTTAATGCATTCTTAACTATACCCTGCTGATTCGAGACTCCGCCCTACTTTCAGGCACACCGAAGTCGCTCCCAGTGGCTTTTTTGTATAAACCACCTGCCTTGGCTCATGCTGTAAACTTTCCTCAGGTCTCTCAAAGGTTTGTGGAACCCAGACAAGCAGCATCTGGCTTGAGTGTGTCTTGTACCTCTGGCTGAGCAGCCCTAAGTCCGGCACTAGCAGCAGCTGACCGTGGTTCGCAGCTTAGCCTCTCGAGAAACTTCCAAGCACAGTACAGGAAGCAGCAACCTGCGGATTTCTTTGTGGCTCCTACTGGGTGGCCCTGGGTGGGGCACAGGCTGCAGCTGAACTTGACCTGTAGTGGATCCCCTCCAAGGTGGTCCTGGGGCCTGGCACCCCAGTGGCTAGCTTTGAAATGAGCTGGAGCATCACCCAGCCATCTTCAAAGATGACACACCTAAGGGGCAGATTGGGCAGGCACCAGAGCCCTGTTGAGGCAGATCCTGCTCTATAGAGTCAGCCCCTGCACCACAACTCTTCCACTGTAGTCACAGCCAGTGCTTACAACCAATGAGACTGAGAGCCAATTCCTCCTATTGATGTGCAAGTAGCAACAAAGGCTCTACTACAAGAGGAGGGCACACACAACTCATACAAGGGACACATCTGGAGTGCGTGACTCAGGTGACCAGGAAAACTGTGCCACTGAGCCCCACAGCACACCTACTACATAAGGCCACTCTACTAAGACAGGAGAACATAGAAGCCCTACCTAATACATAGAAACAAACACAGGGAGGCAGCCAAAATGGGGAGACAAAGAAACATGTCCCAAATCAAAGAACAGAGAAAAGCTCCAGAAAAATAACTAAACAAAATGGAGACAAGCAATCTACCACATGCAGAGTTCCAAACACTGTTTATAAGGATGCTCTGTAATCTCCTGGAGAATTTCAACAAAGAGATAGGAAACGAAAATGGAGATAGAAAACATGAAAAGAACCAGTCAGAAATAAAGATAACAGCAATGAAGTATACATTACAGGGAATCAACAGTAGATTGGATAAAGCAGAGGATTGAACCAGTGATGTAGAAGGTAGCAGAAAACACCCGATCAGAACAGCAAAAAGGAAAAAGAATCCCAAATATTGAGGAGTGTTTAAGGGACATCTGGGACAACATCAAGCATAACAACATTCACATCATAGGGGTACCAGAAGGAGAAGAGAGAGCAAGGAATTGAAAACCTATTGAAGAAATAATGACAGAAAAGTTCCCTAGCCTGGAGAAGGAAATAGGTATACAAGCCGAGGAAGCACAAAGTCCCAAACAAGATGAACCCAAAGAGGCCAACACCAGGATACATCATAATTAAAAAGGTTAAAGACAAAGAAAGAATCTTAAAAGCAGAAAGAGAAAAGCAGTCAGTTACGTACAAAGGAGCCCCCATAAGACTGTCAGCTGATTACTCAACAGAAACTTTGCAGACCATAAAGGATTGGCAGGAAATATTCAAAGTGATGAAAACCAAGGACTTACAACCAAGATTATTCTACCCAGCAATGCTACCCAGCAATGCTATCATTTAGAATCGAAGGACAGATAAAGAGCTTCCCAGACAAGAAAAAGCTAAAGGACTTCATCATCACCAAACCAGTATAATAAGCAATCCTAGAGAGACTTCTTTAAGATGGAAAAGAAATCAAAAATGTGAATAATAAAATGGCAATAACTACATACCTATCAACAATTACCTTCAATGTAAATGGATTAAATGTTCCAATCAAAAGATAGGGTGGCTTAGGGCCGGCCGGGTGGCTGAGGCCGTTAGAGCTCCGCGCTCCTAACTCCGAAGGCTGCCAGTTCGATTCCCACATGAGCCAGTGGGCTCTCAACCACAAGGTTGCCAGTTCGATTCCTCAAGTCCTGCAAGGGATGGTGGGCAGCGCCTCCTGCAACTAAGATTTAACAGGGCACCTTGAGCTGAGCTGCCACTGAGCTCCTGGATGGCTCAGTTGGTTGGAGTGCATCCTCTCAACCACAAGGTTGCTGGTTCGACTCCCGCAAGGGATGGTGGGCTGCACCCCCTGCAACTAGCAATGGCAACTGGACCTGGAGCTGAGCTGTGCCCTCCACAACTAAGACTGAAAGGACAACAACTTGAGTTGGAAAATAAAGTCCTGGAAGTACACACTGTTCCCCAATAAAGTCCTGTTCCCCTTCCCCAATAAAATCTTTTTTTTAAAAAAGATAGGGTGGCTGAATGGCTAAGAAAACAAGATCCTTAAATATGCTGCCTACAAGAGATTTACATTAGCTCGAAAGACAAACACAGACTGAAAGTATAGGGATAGAAGAAGATATTTCATGAAAACGGAAGCAAACAAACAAAAAGCTGGGGTAGCAATACTATACCAGACAAAACAGACTTTAAAACAAAGCCTACAATAAGAGATAAAGAAGGACCTGGTAATCGCACATCTGGGTATTTATCCAAACAAACCCAAAATGCTACCTCAAGGGGATGTACTCTTCCATATAGTCATTGCAGCATTATTTGCATAAGCCAAGATATGAAGGCAACCTGGTTGTCCCTGAATGGATAAATGGATAAAGAAGAGATGGTACATATATACAATGGATTATTACTCAGCCATAAAAAAGAACGAAATCTTGCCATCTGCGACAACATGGATGGACATAGAGGGTACTGTGCTGAATGTAGTAAGTCAGACAGCGAAAGACAAGTGTCATATGATTTCACTTATAAATGGAATCTAAAGAACAAAATAAACAAATAAACGAAACAGAAACAAACTCATAGATACAGAGAACATTTTGATGGTTGCCAGATGGGAGGAGGGTTGGAGGTGGGTTAAAAGGGTAAGGGATTAAGAAGTACAAATTGATTGTTATACAGTAGACATGGGTATGTAGTGTAGAGCATAAGAAATATAGTCAATAATATTGTAATAACTATGTATGGTGTCAGATGGGTACTAGATCTATTGGGGTGATAGATGGGAGGGGGATTGAGGGCAGGGTGAAAAAGGTGAAGGGGTTAAGAAATACAAGTTGGTAGTTGCAAAATAGTTATGGGGGTGGTGTAAAATATAGAGAATATAATCAATAATATGGTAATAACTATGTATAATGCCAGGTGGTACTAGTCAGGGATCACTTCCTAAATTATATAAATGTGTAACCACTATGCTATACACTTGAAACTAATATAAAATAATATTGAATGTCAACTCTAATTGAAAACTTTTAAAAGGGGGGAAAAGACGATAATATTGTGATAGCATAGTAAAGTGTCAGATGGTTGCTGTGCTTATGGTGATCACTTCTTTAGCATAGGGAATAAAATAAATAATGTGGTAGTAACTCTGTATGATGCTAGGTGGGTACTGTTTAATAACTATGATGTACATCTGAAACTAATACAATATTATATGTTAGCTATATTTCAGTAAAAATCTTTTTTAAAAAGAAAATAAAGCAAGAATTAAAGGAAAAGAAAGAAATCAGTAAGGAGGCAGAACCCTCCCCCCCCCAAAGAAAAAAAGAATTGAGAGTTAGACGTAGAAAAGAGACTCACCATCCTGTATATACACTATATCTCCCTAGCACTCAACATACAGACCTTGAAATAAAGTCAGTGTTTCCTAAATTGTGTTGATTAATTTGTACATCACAGGGTCACAGGCTGAACACCTTACTATGGTGAATACAGTCTTTAAAATAAGTGTTTATTAACAAGAAAAGACTTGGGGAAAAAGGGAAGAAAGTAATACCTATCAAATCTATCACGGAAAAATGCCCAAAGAAGATCAGTTCTAATGGTATTAAACAGCAAAATTATTCTGTTCTAGAATATGTTTTAATTTGAATAGGTTTGTATACTCTGTTTCCACAGACACTGAAACGTGAGAAACGTGAGCTTATATTGCGTGCAGAAATGTATAATGACTTTTAGGACGTTTTAGCTGAACTATATTCAACTAACAAAAATTGTTTCCCTTTTTATTTTTTGTAAATAATATGAAGAGTTAATCTTTGAACAAATTAAAATTAATATAGTCACGCTGCTTATTTTTAACCCTTGATCTTGAAAGTAAAATATCCCAAAGTCAAATTTTTACAACAGAGAGTACAAAAGTTACCACTGATGTAACTTTTAACAATTGTTGATGCTGGTTTTTCAAAATATATGGCAAAAATGATTAAGAACATAAACTGTTGTCAGAGAGATCCCCGGTTAAATGTGCTATTGCTTTTAGACGTTGACCAAATTACTTAACCTCCAAATCTCGATTTCCTCTCCTATACTATGAAGATAATAGTTTCTATCTGAAGAGTTGTTGAGAAAATGAAATGATTAAATGATACTGATTATAAAGCACTGTGAGTGGCACAATGTGAGGTCTTGATAAACGGTAGCTATAATAACCATTATATAAGTTTAGCTAGTAATTATTTACAACTTGGTTATGTTTTTTTATATATCACCACTATGCTATATATATCGCCAATACGTTATATGGCAATGCACATATAATTCTCAGCTACCTTTCAGAAATATTTCTTACAGAGCAGTCTTCTTTCAGAGGAGATCCCAAGGCTACTGGCAGCTAAAGCCACTCCAGCCAAGTCGCACAGTCCTCACCCTCTGGCGCGAGGGTGGCTTAGTTACCGACCGACTCCCGAAAGTTCGCTGCGGCCAAGCGGTACTCAGCTGGGTCGGGCCCGCGGGAGCCGCTCGGGGCATGGGCCTGGGGCAGGCGCCGGAGCCGGGACTGGACTGTGCCCCGGGTCCTGGCCAAGCGGCCCGCGCCGCCCCGCCCGCTCGTGGGGATGAGTGACGGCGACAACAGGTGCAGCGCGGCGTCCGCAGCTTCTCCCGAGTCTCCGACTTTGGCGCGTCAGGCCCAGGGGGGTCAGAGTTTGACTCTGAAAACTACACCCTCCTCGCTTGCACCAGCCTTCTGACGTCACCCCTCAACCGACTTCTTGCACCTTAGTAAAGCCTGAGGTCACCTCCACCTCTCGAAACCCACCAGTCCCAGAGGCCGACTTTTCTCCAAAGGGGAGACGAGGGAAAGGCGTGCGGTGCATAGAGCTTTGCATGACCGCTCGCTCTCTCCTCCCCAGCCGTCCGAAAGCAGGCGAGAGTGACCCCAGATCCGCACACCGAGCCCTCGATCCGCACACCCAGGCCCGCCCCGACTTGCGGCACGCTGTGCCCCTCAGACGGCCCACCTCCGCGACCAAGGGCCACCGCCGAAACCCGCCCGCTCGCGCCCCTCCCCAGCTTGAGGCGCCCGCCCGCCCCGCCGCCCCGCCGCCCCGCCGCCCCGCCACCCCCGGCGTCGTCTCCCGGCCTCCCCACGTTACCCCCCCGGTGGCAGGTTCAGGCCCCGGGTACTAGCCTGCGCCCCCTGCAGCTGCCACTGCCTCCCCGCCGCTAGGGGGAGTCTCCGTCGGGAAACGTAGTGTTGCTTCATTGGTGTGAAGGTGCTTTCAAACTTGAGGTATCTGTACCCTTCCCCCCCGTTCTGAAGAGCGTAGAAGATGGAGACCGATTCTGGGACGGTAAGTACAGCGTTCAGGGCCCCGGAGTAGCGGGGATAAGGAGCAGTGTGGACTCCCACCCTCGTGGGTTGGAAGGCTGAGATCTGGAGTCCAAAACACCCACTATTTTACTGGGAAGAAGGCCCACATTGAAGAGCAGCCCGCCCGCAGACCCCGTCGGATCGTGTCATGGGGTCGGAAAGGTGCGGCCACCTTGGACTGGGTATAGGTGGGTTGGGGGACCTCGGAAACGGCTGAGAGGTTTCGGGAGGCCGCGCGTGACTGGGCCCTCTGCACCACAGGGTCCGGGCGAGAGAAACAGCTTTCCCGCCGAAACTGGGCTCGGTTGCGTCTTTGACGCTCGCTCCTGCCGGACTCATCAGCCCAGCCACCCACCGCGAGGAGTTGTCAGCGATGACGCCTCTATTCCCCACCTATTAGTGGGGGGCTGGAAAGCCTGAGAGAACTGGGGGTGGGGGCACCAGCGGCCCAGGTCGGACCCTGACACTCTAGCACCGAGTCCACGCCCAGAGCGGATCAGGGCGGAACACGGGGAGGGGCAGGAGACCGAGCCGGCCAGAGGGCCCTCGGCAACGTGCTGTCCCACCCTGCGCTCTGCCAACAGCCAATCAGCGCGCGCCACGCGAGGGCTTCGGGGTTAGCTGCTCGCTAGGCCGACGTCGACGTCGGGTCGGTACCGTTAAGGATTCCCGCCACCACTGCTGGCGGGTTTGTGGGGCAAAATTTCTCGCTGGTTAGCCTTTTTTTCCCTCCCGCACTTTGGTGGGGAGGGGGTGGATCCCCGTGTCAGTGCCCAAGTTCACGATGACCCGAGAGAACCCGAAGATTTTGTCTCCGCGGCCATTTCCCCCAGCGCCTCAACTTGCTGGCCTCGGAGAGGAAGAAGCGTCGAGGCCGTGACTGCGACGGTTAGCTCGCTCTCTTACTATTGTCTTCGTTGGAAAAGTAGATCATAGCTTTCCAAGTTAATTCTCAAGGGGTGGAGGCAGTGCGAGCGCATTACTTTGGAGGAAATTTTTAATAAACTCTAGTACTGGAAGTTTACTGCGTAAGGACCCTTCTAACACAATAACAGCACCTACCTAGATGCTTTTCATACATTTGCAAAATTATTTTCAGCGGGATTTGAGGCTGTACTGTTTAACTCAATGAATGGCTGACCTTCTCTAAAGACCTTAGGTGTTGCCTCTACCTGAGCCTTGTTACTGATAACATTAAAATATTTTCTAGGCTATTAATTCATAGTGTGTTCTTCAGCCTTCAGACTTAATGGTTGGCATATCATGAGCAGGAAGAACTGATTAATTCGGTCAACAAATATTTGTTGTATACCAGCTACCGTGTCTCCCCGAAATTAGCTGGACAATCAGCTCTCATACATCTTTTGGAGCAAAAATTATATAAGACACAGTCTTACTTTACTATAAGACTGGGTCATATAATATAATATAATATAATACCAGGTCTTATATAATTATAATACCGAGTCATATTAATGTTTGCTCCAAAAGACGCCTTAGAGCTGGTTGTCTGGCTAGGTCTCATTTTCGGGGAAACACGTTATGTACCATCACTACTATAGATGCTGTAGTGAACAAAACAGGCAAAACCTCTTTCCTCATGAACGTTACATTATAGTGGAAAGAGACAGACAATAAATATAAATTATATAATATGTTGGAAAGTGATAAGTGGTAAGGAGAAAAAGCAGTTGGAACCCACAATAGAGCAGGAGGATGAAGTGAATTGGATGTAAAAAGTTGGTTTCTCATTTCTTGTTATCATTTAACTAGTGTCTCAAGATTGGAAATAAAGTACTGTCCACTTGTGTTCATGTCATCCCTCTCTCAATGGAAAAAAAAATGGGGTTGACTTTTATTTAAACAAATCTGAGGACAAATGAGTTCATACATTGAGCTCATTTTGTTTTTAAGAATTTCATGAAGGCTGCTTTTTTTTAAATTTTGCGAATAGGTCATTTCTACATTCTAAATAGGCAGAGAGATACGATTATATCTACTAGAGCTGTTCGATTATGTCTAGCAATACACATCTACAGTTGAAAAAAATAAGCATCCCAGAATCATCTATTCTGGGCACTATGTCCTACAAATAAGGTGATTGAAGTTACAAATAACCTCCTACTGCCCAGAGAAAATACTGTTAAGAATAGATTCCCAATTTCTTTCATTAGAAACAACAGCATAGCAATTATTAAAATGTGATGACTTTTCTGTGGTTTAACAGAGTTTTTTATAAACTTCCTTATGAGGGAGCATGTGTTTACTTCCCTCTTAACATTTCCGCTGCGACGTTCATCTATAGTCGAATGTTATTTCCATGCTGCTGACTGTAGCGTTTGACTTTACCCCACGAGCTCAGTGTTCCAGAAAGGAAGTTTAGGAAAGCAGATGTACATTCTTCTATATTTTTGTGTTTTTCAAGATTGAATAACAATAGGAAATTTTTATATTTTAAAGTAATCATTTACTTTAATAAAATGTAGCACTTTAACTGATTTACTTAAAAATATAAATACTGGACTTATTTTCTGTGGATTTTTGACACATTTTGGAGAACAAACTTGAAATCAGTTAACACAGTGAAAAGGTTAAGATGAGATGTAGAGTAGAGTCCGTAAGGTTCAGCCTATCACCCCTCGTCACCACTGGCCTAGTCATTTCTCTATACATCTTGCAGAGATTAATTTAGAGATTATAGTTTTATTGGCTAATGAAGTGAAAGAGGAGAACAAATGTGAAAAGAACAACTTCATTATCTATGTTGGAAATCCATTTTCATGTATTTGTTTCTCAGAGAATTGAAATTATGAACTTCAAGCTTTTTGAAATACTCATTTAGTATATTAGACTGTCTCATGTGTCTGTTTGGTAGTCCCAGAAGGAAATTAATTAGCAAGTTCTTGAATTGGTTTCTTTTCAAAATTCTATTCTCAAGCTTTGGAGGCTTATTTTTACAAAATCAGTCCAATCTTCACATCGACAAGTACATTTAAAAAATTGATGCAAGAGCTGAAAAACAGTGAATTTGAATGTCAGTGTTTATTAACTTGTCAATGTTTTTTAGCCAGAGACTGCCAGGATCACAGCTGTAGTTTCATAATGTTGGGTCTATTGAATTGTTGCAACTAGGAAGAACATATACCATGGGGCCTCTCAGTAAAAGAGTGTTAGAAAGAACTTATTATAGGATTTAGGCTTATGTTAAGCATTTTTAGAGGGAAAAGGAGAAGGGCTTTACTCTGAAAGGCATGTTGTCAGGATATGGGAATATGTTATGATTAGTATGTTAATTCTTATCTAGAAGGCAAGAAAAGTAGATCGAGGCTAATTGTGATTGATAAGGGAGTGAGCAATCACTCATTTAAGCCAGGAGAGAGGAATGTTTGGTTATTCTTGTGGTTTGGACAGTGCTTTTGTTTGTGTCAATGTTCAGACATGATTATTGGGTAGTCTTTTTATCTTGATCCATCACAATCACAAAGTAGCCTTGCCTGATGTTGGTGTTCTGTTAACCAGAGAACATCACAGCCTAGCTGTGAGTTTTAGACCAACTCCTACCACCACCAGGACCTAATTGGTTATGCCAGGCTGGCTCTTAGCTGTCCAAGGGCTGCTTTTCTCTTTCTCAAACTTCTTTTTGAGTTTAATATATCTCCTTAATATTTAAATAATATACTTAATAATTAACATAAGTATATTTAAGTAATATATTTAAAATTTCCCTGTAGTGAAGTCGATTCTACATTTCCTATCTATGTTGCCCTAAAAAGTCGTTAGCTTTAATTATAATCTTCATAATATTAGAATAAAATTAAAGTCTAAAATACTACAATTTATTAAATGACGCATCTTATTTAAAGGTACATGTTTTCAGCCTGCAACAAGTGCTAAAAGTTTAAAAGAATTTTGTTTTACAGCAAACATCAAATCAGACGCAAACAGATTCATTATCTTCATCCCCTAATCCTGTGTCACCTGTGCCTTTGAATAACCCAACAAGTGCCCCAAGATACGGAACAGTGATCCCTAATCGCATCTTTGTAGGAGGAATTGATTTTAAGGTACCTATTTATGCATGTACCATGGTGTAATTTTTGCTTTAGAAGTTATTTTATTTCTCAGAAATTGTTTCTTTGTGCAACTATAAAAATGATAACATATTTGCTATCTGTACAATAATTAATAGGTTTCAAATTGTCTTAATATAAAGAATCTTTTAAAAAACAATGGAGGGATGGCCGGATGGCTCAGCTGGTTAGAGCATTAGCTCTCAACAACAAGGTTGCCGGTTCAATTCCCACATGGGATGGTGGGCTGAGCCCCCTGCCACTAAAGATTGAAAACGGCAACTGGACTCGGATCTGAGCTGCACCCTCCACAACTAGAGTGAAGGACAATGACTTGGAGCTGATGGGCCCTGGAGACACACATTGTTCCCCAATATCCCCCAATAAAATTTATTTTTTAAAAAATGGAGGTTAGAGCATATGTAATTGTCAAATTTCACATACAAGGAAATTAAGGCTAATTGACATGTCTATAGACTCCTACCTACTTGGTGACAGAGTAAAGACTAGAATCTTACTTTTCTGCCTCTTCGCTCCATAGTCTTCATTTCACCATACTATACTAATTATACTTTCTTGCATAGTACTCCAATAGCCCAAATAATAAGTGATTATAATTTATAAAGGAAGACTCGGCACACACAGACACACACACACACACACACACACACACACACACACACACACACACAGTTAGTCCTGTGAAATCCTGTTGTTTTTTTAACTTTTTTTTTTTATTTAAGTGTTTGTCCAGGACCCATGGCTCCAAGTCAAATAGTTGTTTCAATCTAGTGTGGAGGGCGCAGCTCACAGTGGCCCATGTGGAGATTGAACCGGCAACCTTGTTGTTAAGAGTACTGCTCCCTAATCAACTGAGCTAACTGGCTGCCCCAATGAAACCCTGTTTCTTTATCCCAACTTTCATCTTAGGTTCCTGAGTAATGTACTAGATTTCCATCTTTTGTAAATTGCTTTCTATCACCTAATTTAGAATGTGATCACCAAAAAAGGCCTGTGTTCTTGACAGAATAAAGCATCTTGACAGTAATATATTTATATAATGTAATAAGCCATTTCAGAGCAGCATACTTTAAGAGATGTTTTGCAGCATCCTCATGTGGGAAGTAGTAGTAAATAACTACAGGAAAGGCATGCATGGATATTTTAAGTGGGGTATACCCTTACTTCCAAGTGGATATATGGAAGGATTGATTTCCAAGCTTCCATATTATATATTGGAAATTACAGGGAGAGTTGTCTTTCTTAATTAAAAAAAAAAATCCTATGCAATTAGGGTATGATATTTGACATAACTCACTGTTTCCCTGTAATCAATCTGTCACAACTTGAATAGAAATGTTTTCTTTCCTGCTCAAGAGAAATGTTATGAACCTTAAGCAAATATATGATTGTTTCATTAAAAATAAAGTAAGTAAAATGACTTCTAATGAAATGCTTATTTTTTAAGTTTTTCTGTTTCTATGGAAAATATTAATGGCTCACCATAAATATTCAAATTAAGTATTCTTGTTCAAATTTATATTACAATAGCTTAGTATATATTTTAAATGAATCAATAAATGTAAATATGTGTGGGTTGGTGATTCCAAGTTACTGAGACCTACAATTTCAGTATGAACTTTGGAGGCCATTGATACAATGCAGTCGTAGTTTTAGGGTAACTGCTAGAGTTCCCTCCCTTATACTTAGACCTTTCCCAAAATCTCTAATAGAAATCCTTATTCTAGTGTTGATTCCATTTTGTATTTATTGAAATAAGCATTTATTTATTGTTAGATTAACTCGGTATTTGTCATCATGCAGTTTAGCAGGCTGTAGGTTACTAACTGAAAAACGATAGTATATGTAAGTAGTGAGGTAGCAGTGAAACTCAAGAAGCATGGCTCTACTGTTAGGCATGTCTTTGTTTATGTATATGAAGAAACATTTTTCTAGGGATATTTAAAGTTCCTCTTGAGGGCAAACAGTTACAGCTGAAGCACAAAATGAAATCACAATGAATTTAGTGCGTCTACTCTGAGAATAGGTGGTATGAGTCTTCTATGAGACTATTTTAATTAAAATCAGATATGCCAAAACCATCTTTGTAAGCATCTTGTGCATTAGTCTATTTTGACTCAAGTTTTTATTTTGAATATTATCATAATGTCTGTATCTAGCTGAAATGTATATTGACTACAGACAAAGCACCTAAAAACTTTAAATCTTGTAGCTACTTCACTGTTATAAGAAACTGAGTTCAAGTACTTTTGGAAATATATCCCTTTCCTAGAACCTTACTCTTCCTGGATACTATGCTGATTAAAATAGTGACTGGTGTAGGCCAACATAACCAACCTACTTCCACTTCCATGACTGTGGTCCCCGTTAGTAATACAGGTTCCCGCTGCTTTCTGAAAGTAGAGCTTTCCTATGAAACCTTTCGTCTACCAAAATGTTGTAAGGCCAAGAAGCATTTATATATGGGAAATTTTTTTAACGTTCCCAGATCCAAAAATATAACCTACCAAATCCTTACCAAATATGTATAATTATGTCTAGTTTTATGCTAAGCAAAACACCCTTACAAGCTTTCTTAGACTTTTCTGATACATTAGGACACATCTTGCTAGGAAATGCACAGAATAAATTGAGATAAAGCACAGATGTTCACAGACACCGTTCAAAGCTATGGCAGCTTGATACTGATATATGAGTACATTTCCAGAGGAAGGAGCTTGGCAGTGTCACTCTTCTTTGCTCAGGTTGCACATTGCCTCTATAAAGGCTCTCTGCAAAACAAACGCTAAATGCTAATTTCACTTTTCACCTTTTTTCCTAAAAGTGAAAGTCCTCTTCGGATTTCTTTTGGTTAGCTCAAACAGGTACTAATGTAGGTCTTTTGTGAAAGCAAAGTAGTATAAGGCAAACTTACCAAAAGTGGGGGATACCTGTATGCCTTTACTGTCATTATAGCCATGGCTAATTAAAAATTTTTTTTCCTATTAATCGGCCAACTAGAGAACAAGAATTCCTTTAAATAGTGAGCTTTCTTTGTAGTTTTCAAACAGTTCACCTTAAAATTTTTATGGTTAAGCTATGTTTAACAACATTAGTTACTGTATAAAGCAAAGTATTTACATATATTGATTTTAATAACCTAGTAGTTTCATGCACTGTTTTTATGCTGAGAGGTATTCTTATATTCATATTATTTATAACCTTTTCTATCTCCAACAAAACGTTAAAGTTGTTTCATCTATTATTAATTAAAAATTGTTTTTTGTGTTTTTATGCCATTAGACAAATGAAAATGATTTAAGAAAATTTTTTTCCCAGTATGGGTCTGTAAAAGAAGTGAAGATTGTAAATGACAGAGCTGGAGTATCCAAAGGGTTAGTATCACTATAGATAGTATATAGAATTAACAATTGTGTTTTTATTGGGTTACTATGTTTTGTATGGTAACTTAACTGTAGTTCCATTTTTAAAAGGAGAATTTTGTGTTCTCTTCTTTCCTCCTTCTACCTTTTGATCTCCGTGTGTGTGTGTGTGTGTGTGTGTGTGTGTGTGTGTGTGTGTTGAAGGGAAGGAGACTCTAGTATTCTTTAATTTGTTGGGAAGTTTTTGTTGCATAGACTAAGGGACCATTCAGTATTAGATAGCAAGCACTTAATGTTGAGTAGATAATGTCCAGTAGCTAAGAGACCAGAAACTAAAGGAATCCAATACTTTTGGAATTGTATACGTACTGCTTTAGAATAAAGCGAGCTTCATTTTCAAAAAGCTGACATGAGGGAATGTCTTTAGGTTGTGCCTCATAGACCTAATTAAGGGACTAATTTGAGAAATATAACTCGAGAATGATTTTTAATTGCTGAATCAAGGAGGATGAAAATTGAGAAGCAGTAGGATTTGTTTAGTAATACTTAATGACCTTAGAGCTGTTTCAGTGGATTGATATATGCAAAAGCCAAATTTCAGAGAAGAAAAAGATAGTTTACATAGTGTACTCACTTAAGGAGTTTGACTGCAAGTTAAAGAAAATGGGTAAGATAGTGGAGATCGATGAAAGATTGTATTTGTTTTTTTGAAAGAGAGGCAAGACATACATGTTTATAGGCGTAAGAGAAGGGACCAATGAGGTAGATAGAAAATTATATTAGTAGGAAACAGCATCTGACAGATGGGTACTTTTGCAGAGATAGGATCCTGCAGAGAGGTTATTTTTAAACAAATGAGATATTTCCTCAGATTGATGAACAATATTAGGATAACGTAAGATTGTACCTCTTGTTTGATTAAATAGTATTTTTAGTATTTTGGTAATGTCCATTTTTTATCATTGAAAAACACATAAAAACAAATTGTATTTTATGCCTTTTCCACTGGGTGGTGTATGTGTTCTACCAAAAAAATTAGTGTAAAAATATTTCCTTACTCTTTGTTTAAAGCTAAGATTTTCTGTTGGGCAAATAGAAAAAGAGAAATTCTTTGTTAGAAAAAGAAACTTTACATATAATATAGTAATTATGAATTTAAGAAAGTAATCAAGATATTCAGCACTATTCAAAAGAGCTTTCTTAAGCTATCTAAGTAGAAAATATGTTTTGGGTGATAATGCTTTTTTCTTTCCTTTCTTTTTGTTTGCCTACCTACTTTGACGTTTTTGGACATGGCATATATCATGTATTTGTATCTTGAACATTATATGAATTATACTCTGAAAGTATGAAAAGTAGATGTAAAGTCTGGGTTGTGCATATTTTTAATTGAATTTGTTTGGGAAATATACTAATAATTGCATTATAAATTTATATGTGCTCGTGTGCTCGTAATAGTAAATAATACATTTGTGTACGCATTTACCAATAAAAAAAATTTATTGTGTTGAAAATTTTTAACTTTTTTAAAGTATTTTTTTCTTCTTCAATTCCTATTTAAGCCAAACTTCTATTATTTTAAAACGAGATTATTGCTCTGGACTGAAATTCATTGCATCCTAATTTGTAAGCTAAAACATGACTCTCTCATGCTTTTCTGTCTTAAATACAATTCAGGTCTGAAACTGTTTCAAGATCCCTGGGTTTGTTTGTTTTTCCTTTGGGTCCCTTGACTCTAAGAGGAGGTGACGGTGTTAAACTATTAATAATTCTCCTAAGTTTTGCATGCTGCTGTACCATAGAACAATGCTCACTTTTACAGTAGCCCATTTCTTAAAAAGTAGAATTTTTAAAATATTGATATTACTCTAATGTTCTAAGAAAATTATTAATGCATTTATTTAGGTATGGTTTCGTCACTTTTGAAACACAAGAAGATGCACAAAAAATTTTACAAGAGGTATGACCTTTTAATGTATTTAACTTTATTTTTGGAACTTCTTTCTTTGAAGCTAATCCTTTGAGGTACTTAGTTTAATAATAGGGTTCTAGTACAATGATCAATTGCTAAAAAAAAATTAGTTTCATCTGAAGATTGACATTGGTCTCCAAAACACTTAGATTAATAGAAAAAGATTAAAGAGAAATGTTTTATCTTCAGAAAACAAATTCCATATCATTACATGAGTATGATTGTGAAGTTGTAATATAATTTTTCCCTTTATTTGCTTAAACTAAGAACTTGGGGATGTATCTTTTCTGAAGTGTTAATAGCACTATGACTTCCTAAAAAACACTACAAATATACACTCCTAAAATGAAGTTTCTGAAATTATTTCCCTTCTACAAAAAACTTTAAATAAACTAAGAACATTCATAGAAAAATCTGTAGCCTGCAGTTCAGTGCCATAATTTTAAATTTGGCAAATGTAACATTTAATTTTAAAAAATAGGTTTTGAATTGTATGTTATTAAATCATGGACACTCAATTCTCCTTATTTGAAGTAGTAATAGTCTATAAAGTCTCCACAAACACTGACTTAGCAAATATTGAACTGCTGTTCCTAGAAGAAATATAGGGCTAGGTTCCCACAAGCTTTTGGTCACAATACTTTCATCAACCAGTCAATACATAACGTTGTTTTATGGTGTTTCTGTTTAAAGACACATTTAATATATAGAAAGAGTGCCAAAAAAATGTATGAGCACATATACACATTTTAAGAAAGGAAAAACTGTATTAAATTTGTAATAATACATAACAATAATAAAAGATGAATACAAGTCATGTGTATACATTTTTTTGGCCCCCCCTATTACTGATTCATTAACATTGAACTCATGGCCAACAATACTGTAACTCGTGTCTAAATTAAACCCATCTAACACGTTTTCTCCATCACTTGACGGTCTTCTTACACTTAAGAACACTAGCCAGCACTTCAGCACTACACTCAAAGGCTGTTTTAAATAGCAAAATCACCAACATAAAGCACAAAAGTGCAGAAAACATGGCACTATGTAGGACACAAAAAGGACACTTGTTTCCAGTAGGAAAGCTGAAACATGAAAGAGTGTCGCCTTGTTTGACAACTCAGCTGGGGACCATGTATATCAGGCAACTCAAATTTTTCACCTCTCTGCTCATGTCCACTAATAACCCCTGAATTGCCACGAGTATAGATTTTGGGGTTACAAATACATTTTAATGAGTAGGTGAATTCTTAAAGTTCCATGAATAGCATATTGACTGTATTCCAGATTAGGAATTAATGTCACAACATTGGAAACAAGATTTAGACCCAGATCTGTTTAAATCCAAAGACTTTGCCCTTTCCACTGTGCATTGCTGCTGTCAAAGAATGTTACAGTCTGAAGTTTTAAAATTAGTTCTCACTAGTTTTTCTTACTGGTTCTATAAACAGTGCCAAAATAATTTATTTTTTCTTATTTTAGGCTGAAAAACTTAATTATAAGGATAAGAAACTAAACATTGGTCCAGCAATAAGAAAACAACAAGTAGGGATCCCTCGTATGTATTGACAACTAATGTATTTTTCAATATTTTTACATGGTTCTTTTTTGAAATATTAGACTTTCTGTAGAACTTCATTAAAATATCAGGTTCCTTTCATTTAACAAAGTTATTTTAGTAAAATTGGTGGCCAAAATGAGTATTTATCATCACAAATTAATAAATATATTAGATATTGGGGGGTTAAGGGCAAATTTGCATAATTAATGATGCTTTATGTATTACATATATTTATATCTTTAAAGGAAAAGTCTGATAAAAAATAATTTAAAATTACAAAAGTAATTGGAAGATATTTAGAATTACTAATTAGAAAATTTTCTAATTAGAAAAATAATTTTAAATTAAAAGTACTACTGAAAGTTAAAATAAAGACCCAATATCAGTAAGTCTGGCTGCATGGTATGTTCTGTAACCCAACCACGTGTGTCATAATTATCAGAAGGAACAGTCCCTAAAGCTTTAAGAATTAGCCAAGTTATGTGGCTTCCTCAATTTTTTGTAGTGCTTTCAATTCTACTCTTTTATTCCTCACTCTTCCCACTTACTAAATTAGACATCTTTACAGTTTTTAACTATAATATTTATTAAAATTTCTAATAGAGTTTTCATCTAGAAGGAAAAACTCAGACTACTGTTATTAGTTGCAAGAATTAACGCTGTACAATGTAATAATCATTCCTTAGAAGCCCATTATCACCATCCATAGATACAGGTAGTAGTATTCATATTAAAACCCACAAGTTGCTAAAAATAAAACATAAATCAGCACCATGGTGAATGTTTGCAAATAGATGAACAGTTAAGAACTATTCAGTGTCACGGGTTTTCATTTATTTCATTTAATCTTTACAGCAACCTGTGAGGCAGGTTGCTATAAAGATTAGTTCTATTTTTATGAATAGAAAATTCAGTCTTAGAAAGGTAAAGTCATTGTTTTAGAAACATTTCTGCTGAAATACTCTTAAATGTAGAGGAAAGTTAATCTTGGCATGTTGTGGATCTTAACCCAATGCAACATACCAGAATTACAAATTTTCTTTAAAGTCTGATGTTCTATGCAAAAGTATCATATACTTGCATTCAGTTCCATCATATTGTTTGTTTTAATATAAAAATGTAACCTAAAAATAATTTTTTGAATAAAACTGATTCTGTAGGAAGATCATGTTTAGCCTGTGCCATTTCATATTTCTTGGCATACCATCCTGTGCCCAAATTTAAGAAGGGTAGGGTTAAATAACTTAACAAAATGGTAGCCTTAGCCTTCAAATCCAGGACTGTTTGACTTCAATGCTCTTTTTACTTTTCTACAAAGAAATAGTAAGTATTAAAAGTACGTTTATAAAATACAAGGGATTTTTATTTCAAAATTTTTCAAATCTATCACTTTTTTACATGCCCATTTCCAATATTCTAGTCCCAGCTACTAACTTTGCTTGGCTTGATTACTGGAAAAGCCTCCTAACTGGTCTGAGTCCAATCTTGCTACTTTCAAACCCATCATACACAAGGCAGCAGAGTGATCTTTCAGAAGTGCATATCTTGTCATGTTATTCTCTGCTTATTTTGAGCTGTTCTTCCCTTTTCTTCCATGCTTTAGCCGTCTGTCCTTCTCCTAGTTATAGAACATACCATACTCCTGATATACTGTTTCCTTTACCTAGAATGCTCTTTGCCATTCCATTCATTTTTAAAGCTCAGCCCAAACATCATTTCCTCACCAATGCTCCATATACTGGGGCTGCCAAAAATATGTATACAAGTGAACACTTTGGTCAACATTGCTCAAGCAGTAGTTTGCCGTAATCAGAAGTGTCTGGACGATGATGGTAACCACTTAGAGCACTGCTTGTAATTGCAGAAGTCAAACGTGACTTTTATTCATCTTTGTTATCTGTATATATTGAGTATTACAATTTTAATACAGTTTTCCTTTCTTAACATGTGTATACATTTTTGGCACCCTCTGTATACATAAATGTATGTAAATAATTAATTCTGTAAATTAGCTAATGATATCTTCCCCACCAGAACTTAAGTTCTATGAAGATAGAGATCATGACGTGTCCCATTTTTTTTCTTTTTGACTGTATCACCAGGGCCTAGTTCAATGCCTTGTAATAGTACTCACTCAAAATTTGTTTATTTATTTATTTAACAGATAAAACTATGGTTCCTTGATGATCTTTGAAGGGGGAGGGAAACCCATGAACTTCCTGAATTGTGTGCATAATTTTGTTTGAAGGTATATATTTCTGAGAAAAGGGTCCATGGCTTTCATCAGATTCTCAAAAGGATCAGATTAAGAACCACTAAAATAAGCAGTAACAATACTAGATGAAATGCAATGAAAATATAAAAACTGAAAAGTAGTAGTACTACTTAAAGGGATAGACCAGTACTGCTTACAGTGTGGTATGCAACCATCAGCTGTTCACTTGGATCTGTCAAAATGCAAATCAGACCCTATTCCAGACTTACTGAAACAAAATCTTTGGAGATGGGGCCCTAGAATTTGTATTCTAATAAACTGTCCAGGTGATTGTAATGTAAAATTTTGAGAAGCACTGGTACAGTGGAAGGAAGATTGCTAGGTCCAGTAATTCATATAATCTTGCTTGGACAAGTATTTAATCTAATTTGTCTTATGTAAATTTTTAAAGTCTTTTCCTCACAAAAATAATAATAATTTTTATTTTTGGGGGAAGGGATATATATAACTTGGCCTGGGAAAAGACATGAGGACCCAAAACTAACCACTTGAAGATTTGTACTGCACCAGCAACAGTTGTAGCAAAAGGAGACTAAAGAATAAAAGAGAGTCATAACATGAATGAATGCTTGCTTATAGTATAGTCTAAAGAATTTATAGGGTGGAACCAAAATGTCTTCAAGGAAATAGAATCTTTTCCAACTTCATTACCTCCGTCATCTTTGGCCTTTAACAAATAAAAGATCTTACTAAAGTCTTAGGAATTTTACTACAGTGTTTATAGTCTTCAGGTAAATATATATAATTTATACTAGTAAAAAAATGACTACTGATCTAAATTGTTAAGCTTTGTGTTTCATTTTACTTATATTAAAATCTGAATTGATGCATTTTCAGTTTTCCTTATTAAACTTGTTTCTTTTTTAATTCACCTTAAACTAATAAAAGCTCTAAGGTAGTAAGTTTGAAGATATATGTACCTTAACAGATGGAATTTAAAAAAAAAAAACTTATAACATTAGGTTTTTACTGTAGCTATATAGGTGTGTTAAGATAAACATTTTCCAGTGGTCAGAAATTACATTTTTAACAGTTAAAATTAACATTTCAATTATTATTGTTTAATCTTTGCTTTAGGTTCCAGTATAATGCCAGCAGCTGGAACAATGTATCTAACAACTTCAACTGGATATCCTTATACTTATCACAATGGTGTTGCCTATTTTCATACTCCAGAGGTAACTGCTGTCCCACCACCTTGGCCTGTAAGTCATTTTATATTAGAAAGGTTTCCATCTATTTCTATCAGTTTTTTAGTATTTATTTTATATCTGAAATATGTCAGCCACAGACAAGTACAAATAACGTAACAGCCATGAAGCTACCATTCAAATTTAGTAAATGTTAGCATTTTGCCATATTTAATTTGTTTTTTTCATGGGGAGAATAAAATAAGATAAATTCATATAAAATCTCCTTATCTCCATTCTCTTATCCTCTTTTCCTCCTCAGAGGTAACCAGAATATCTTTCCTGTCTATTTTATATGTTTTTACTACAAATTTAAGTATTCTTAAACAATGTATATTGTTGCTCTGGGCAGTTTTTAAACACTATATAAATAATCTGGTTTTTCTATTCAATATTAGGTTTTTGAAATTAAGCCATATTGATTCTAGTATATTTAGTTCACTTATTTTAAAATGTTGTAATATTCCCTTGTATGAGAATATATTCCCTAAATGAGGGCCATTATAAGTTTTTACTACAATCAAGACTAAACTTAATATCTAAATCTTATATGTATTATGTAAGTTTGTTCAGGACAGTGGTCTTCAGCATTTGTTGCTTATATAGCCTCTAAGTTTTTGAAAAATTATGATTACTCTTATTTTTAAGGTAATCTGAAATTTATCATAATTTTAAATAGTTTAGGCATATTATATACTGTAGATTTGCTTTAGATATGTTTTTATAAAACCTTATAGCTATAGATTTTGTTTAAGGATGGAAAATTTCCTATGTGTGGTGATGGATGTTAACTGGACTTACTGTGGTTATCTTTTTGAGTATATACATATACCGAATTGTTATGTTGTATACCTGAAGCTAATATAATGTTATATGCCAATTATATCTCAGTTAAAAAAAAAGAAAAAAAGAAGGGAAAATGGCTGTTTTATAAGTCAGTTAACAAAACTAGTCAACCAAATAAAACTAGTCAAATAAAACTTAGTTTCTAGTTTAAAATTCTGAATTTAAGGTCACATAGAGTTAATATGTATCCCTTTGACTATCATGTAATTTATTTTGTTCACTGAATGAAATAAGGTACCTTCTTTCCTTTAATATTTCTTATACAAGCTCTTTTTGCTTTGCTCTCTCCTATTTCTCAAGGGCATTGCCTTCTTGAATTGTCTATTTGTTTGATGCCCCATTGGTGTTTACATTCCAGAACAAAGCATAGCAAGAACCAGAAAGAGTGAGAAAGGGAGCCGTTAATAATGAAGGAAAAGGGTAATTGTGAAAGGGGAGTATGAAAGAAGAATCCATCATACACTGACACATTAAGAGATCAAATCAGGAAGTACATATGAAATTTAGGATCTGAAACTAATACTCTTAAACTAATTCATGCCCATGTACCACTGGAAAATTTTCGTGTCCCTTACTTTGATCTAGGCTGTAGCATACACGTACAAGTAGAATTTCACATTCATAGAGTATACACACCTTTGAATAGATGTTGCCAAATAGTTATACTTTAGCTAACAGCTTATGAGAGCTCCAATTTCTCCATGATCTGCCAACCTTTTAGTTTACTAAATATTTATTGTTTTGCCAATATTATTATGAAATGGTATCTTGTTTTACTTTTCATTTGCCTAGTTACTGGTAAGATTTTCATATACTTATTGGCTATTCCAGTATCTTCTTTGAGCTGCCTCTTCGTATCCTTTATTCATTTTTCTATAGGGGTTATTTGTCTTTTTCTTGAGTTCATTATATGAATTTTGTAAATGTCTTCTAGTTTGTGGCTTGTCCATTAACTTTATGATTTTTTTGTCATACACAAGTATTTTGTTTTAATGTTGACAAGTGTATTAATGTTCTCCTTTATATTTCAGCTTTTACTGTCTTTTTTCCTATCACAAGAATACAGATATTTTATTTTAAAAATACTGTAGTGTTTCTGTTTTCACATCTAGATCTTAAATCTGAAGTTTATGTATTGACTAATCTATTCTCTTACACTGTTCTGAAATAAATCGTCTATCAAATAAATGCCAAGTTTCCATGTGTGTGGGTCTCTTTCTGAGCTTGCTCCTCTGTTCCATTGGTGTATTTGCCTGACCTGCCCAATTCTGTTTTAATTCCTGTTGCTTAATAACAAGTCATAAAAATCTAATACGGCTGTCCTCTCACTTTGTTAAACTTCAGGAGGAGTCTCTAGTCTATCTTCTAAGTCATTGCTCTTATAAATAGAAATTTTATAATTCAGCTTGTTCAGTTCTGTGAAAGCCTTTGTTGGGTTTTTATTAGAATTGCATTACATATATAGATTAATTTGGAACATTTGAGTATATTAAATTTTCCTATCCATGAACATTTATATAATTCTTTTATTTCCATCCATCAAATATTTCTTCCCCACAAAAAAGTTTGTCACATACTTTATTGGATTTATTCTGAGGTACTCTGTAGTTTTTTTTGCTTTTTATGACTGGTATATATTTTTTAAATCACATTTCCTAATAGGTTGCAACTGGTGTGTAGTAATGCTTTTTGATTTTTAAACGTTGATATTTAAACTGTCAAGCTCTCTTGTCATTTATAATTTATAATCATTTATAATTTAGTATACCTCTATTTCTTTCTGCTCTTTTGTTTCTCTTTTTTTTTCCCATTGAGTTATTGCACTAGCAATATCTCTGCTACAGTATCTATGCAGTAACACAGTGATTTTGTTCTTGAAAGAGGAAACAAGTTCGGTGATTCACCATTAATATTATATTTATACACAAACACACACACAGACACACACACAGACACACACACACACACACACACACACACATACATTTATACATACACACTGTAGTTTTGGGAAATACTCTTAACGTTAACCAGGGTTTCTCACCCTCAGGACTGTTGACGTTTTGGGCCAGATGATTCTTGTTGTGGGAGGCTGTCCTGTACATTGTAGTGTGTTTAGCAGTGTCCTAGCCTCCCCACATTAATGAAAACCAAAAATATTGCCAAATATTCCATAGGAGAGGGCAAAGTCATACCTGGTTGAGAATTAATGCCCTAAATCAATTTTTGTGTGCTAAGAGTTTTTATCATGAAAGGGTATTGAATATTAACAAATGCGTTTTCTGTATCTGCTGAGATTATCATTTTTTTCTTCTTTTAATCTATAAATAAATTATATTATGTTCTAATGTTAATCTGTGGTACAATTTTATTAGTACCACATATGACAGTCTGCAAATTGTGCAAAACTATGCTTTTTTTTAGTTTTGGGGTAGGGGTGAAGATTAAAGCAATGTAAATTAGATCTCATGTTAGAAAATGAATTTTAATTGTTGTTTTGCCTATCTTGTAATATGACTTGCCTGATTTATTAATGAGCTGGTTTTAAATAATCTATTTATAGGGTTAACTCTATTACTTTGAATAATCAAGTGTTAGATATATACTTTATTCAAACAGATAAGTTTATTGGATTATTAACACATTTAAATTTAAATGTCAAATTAATAAAATAGAATTTGACAAATGCTTCAATAAATAATCTACTTGCTTTAATTAAATGTTGAATAAGGGAATAGGATGTTGATTTTTTTTTCAGTGGCAAAATGAGATATGATTATTCCTTCAGTTCTAAGTGCTATGTAAACATTATTTACTGCTAGTCTCCATATGAAAATAGGTAGTGTCACCTTAAGTCCAGCTGCCATTTTCCTCTAAATATTCTCTTACAACTATAATTTCAAAATCTTTGAACTGAAAGAAACTTTTCTGGTGGTGTTTTTAGCATTACTGTGGAAATGAAACCACGTGGAAGGAAGAATACTGTGATGACTTTAATAGACTTAAGTGGAGTTGGTAGTAACATCAATAATAGGTGGAAAATGACATTTCCAGTCATAAACCATAAATCGACTGAGTTTAGGTAACAATTCAAGATAAATTTTATTATAAGCTATTTTAA
Source organism: Rhinolophus sinicus (assembly GCF_057876585.1). Classification (NCBI taxonomy): domain Eukaryota; kingdom Metazoa; phylum Chordata; class Mammalia; order Chiroptera; family Rhinolophidae; genus Rhinolophus; species Rhinolophus sinicus. Next base: position 180,553,031 of record NC_142517.1, on the reverse strand, counting down.
AGACTTTTCCTTAAAATAACTTTTCCATTTTCTTTCCTCTTACAGTCACGTTCTATATCTAGTTCCCCTGTGATGGTAGCTCAGCCTGTTTATCAGCAACCTGCATATCACTACCAGGTAAACATTGTATTAACGGTAAAAATCCTCTGATAATTTCAGTCCTTTTTTTGGGGTAACTTTCATTTTATTCTTTCTCATGCAAATACTCTAATAATTAAAAAAGAGATAGTTAAGCCTTGATAGCAGTGGAGTTCTTTGTTTTGTTTTGTTTTTATGGGAGAACTAAATGTCATACAGGAAGAGGGACTGTTTGCTTCCTTTTATGAAATGTAATGAGGTCAGTTATGCTCCCCTGGCTAAGATTTGATCTAAAAAGTCTTTAGAAATAATTACTAAAGTGAGATACAAATATTGGACCACAGGCTGATTTTTTTATATTACTGTCAATATTATGTGAGTTCCTTGTTATTTAATATACAGTTGACCCTTAAACACTGTAGAAGTTAGGATCACTGACCTCCATCATGCATTTGAAAATCCAAGTATTACTTTTGAGCTTTAGGGATTGGTTCCAGGACCACCACCTCCCACCATGAATACCAAAATCCTCAAGTCCCTTATGTAAACTGTTGTAAAACAATACATATAGTCAGCCCTCCGCATCCTTGGATTCCAACCGCAGATCGAAAATACTGTTTTCAACCCACGGTAGGTTGAATCCATGGATGCAAAACCCGGGGATAAGGAGAGCCAACTGTAGATTTATTGAAAAAGATCCATGTATAAATGGACCCACACAGTTTGAACCCGTGTTGTTCAAAGGTCAACTGTAATGTATATTATTAGGTTGGTGCAAAAGTAATTGCGGTTTAAAAGGTTAAAAATAATTGCAAAAACCGCAATTACTTTTAAACCAACTCAATAAAATAACGATTATATTGTGATTTATATCATGACAATCTCTGTTAGTTAACCAGCATTATTCTTTTCATTAATTCCTGTGGGAGACTGGAATAAGTGAACTATAATGCCAGACCATTTTGGTGTTTTGTGAATAAAGTGTAGTTGAAACACAGCCATATTTGTTTACATATTGTCTATGGATGCTTTTATGCTACAGTGGCACAGTTGACTACTTGCCCCAGAGATACTGTGGCCTGCAAAATTTTAAATATTTACCCTCTGGCCCTTTACAGAAAAAATTTGCCAACCTCTGGTCTTTGGCATTTACATATGAAAATCACATTCTTCCATACCTCTGAAATAGTAGAAGAGAATTTATTTATTTATTTACTTATTTATATTTAAGTTTTAAAATAGACCTACGTGAATTGTTAAGGTTATTGGAATTCTTTTTATTATTAGACTCGGTTTGGTAGAAGTCACTTATTTTTGAAACTCTATTACCATTTGAAATATAAAACTGATTAAAAATGAAAGTGACTTATTAAAAATGAAAGTAACGGGCTGCCCGGTGGCTCAGGCAGTTAAAGCTCCATGCTCCTAACTCTGAAGGCTGCAGGTTCGATTCCCACATGGGCCAGTGGGCTCTCAACCACAATGTTGCCAGTTCAATTCCTCGAGTCCCACAAGGGATGGTGGGCAGCGCCCCCTACAACTAAGATTGAACACAGCACCTTGAGCTGAGCTGCCCCTGAGCTCCCGGATGGCTCAGTTGGTTGGAGCGTGTCCTCTCAACCACAAGGTTGCCAGTTCGACTCCCACAAGGGATGGTGGGCTGCGCCCCCTGCAACTAGTAACAGCCAACTGGACCTGGAGCTGAGCTGCACCCTCCACAACTAGGACTGAAAGGACAACTTGAAGCTGAATGGCACCCTCCACAACTAGGATTGAAAGGACAACAACTTGATTGGGGGAGAAAAAAAAAAGTCCTGGAAGTACACACACTGTTGCCCAATAAAGTCCTGTTCCCCTCCCCCAATAAAAAAAATCTTTAAAAAAAAAATGAAAGTAACTTAATGGCATTTATTTGAAATATATATGTAGCATGACTTTTCCTAAACTGCCTCAGAATTTCAGCAGAGGCCCCAAAGACAGAACATTAGGTACCAGACTATTTAATACGAGAAGCCAAAATTTGTAAAACCAGTTTTGGGGCCCTTAAGTCATTGCCCACCTTGAGCACATATAAGGGGAGGATGAGATTGATACAGGAGATTGGTAAGGAGGCTCTCTTTAACAAGAGAGTTATTAAGAGTGCTATGGCCATTTCCCTTTCTCCTCAACCAAGTGAAGAGGACTTCTGAAAATGATTAGGAGAGCTTAGCATTTGTCCCTGGAAATTTGTGAGATGGTACTACTTAAACCTGACATCTCCTAAAAAAGTCCAAAGAAGCTGGAGTGGTCTATGGAGGCAGAACCAGGAGAGAAGGCTACATGGGAATGTGTTGAACTTCTACTCACAGCAAGCAAAGGTTTCCATTTCCCAAGAGCAAGATGTGAACCTCACAGAAGAGACTCTGTCCAAAAAACGTGAAGGTGACTCCAGTAGATAAAGTATCTGTGTGAAGTAAACTTCTAGAATCAAGGGCTAGAATTGCAGTCAGAAGTTCTCAGCAGGGAGATCACCAAAGAATCCAGTGAAGTACCTAACTAGAGAGTCAGCATTTAGAATCTACCAACCCCAAAAAGTTATCTGTCCTAATTTTTATCCAAGTGCAAGAAGGAACAGCTCTACACAATGCTTTCCAAGTGGCAGGATGAAAAAGAGCTAAGTTGTTTTCTGCTTGTACCCTGTTGAGTCCAGCCCCTCCTTCATTAATTGATTACATGTACCATATTTTGCCATGTATAATAATGCTCCTGTGTATAATGCACACCCAAACTTTCGGCCCAAACTTTCAGGGGGAAAAATCTGTCATTTTAATTTTTTAAATCAAATTTCTATTTGCTTACATGTAGGTACTTGTTTTTTGAATTATAAAGGAATTTTAGCATTTATTTTTTAACATATTATGTTACAAGAAATTTTATGTAACAAATAATTACAAACACAAGAATAGATACAAGGTATAAGAAATCTTATGACCAGAGGGTAAGGGGGGTGCGGGGTGGGAGATGAGGATAAGGGGGATCAAATATATGGTGATGGAAAGAGAACTGACTCTGGGTGGTGAACACACAATGCGATTTATAGATGATGTAATACAGAGTTGTACACCTGAAATCTATGTAATTTTACTAACAATTGTCACCCCAATAAATTTAAAAAATAAATTTAAAAAAGAAAAGAGAAATTTTATGTACCAGTAAAAATTTATGATATTTACTCATCATAGAAGGCCAAGAACTCTTCGTCATTGCAAGTTTATCAAGTTCAACAAAACCAATTATCCTATTCCAGGGCATTATTTTGCATACAGATATCATTATTGATTTCTAAACTTTTAACTATAACTATTATTTATAAGCATAAATAAAAGAATTAAAAACATTTATATAGATATGGAATTAGTACCACCCATGTATAACGCGCATCCTTATTTTTCCCTCACAAATTTGGGCAAAAAAGGACACATTATACACGGCAAAATACGATAGCTGTAGCTCACTTGACATAACAGATGTATTCTGGAAATTTTCTAATACAGTTTAATTTTATACTTTGTTTCTGGTTTTCCACTTGACACAAATTATAAAATTGGAAATATATTACCTAGATGTACTCAGAAAAGATTTTGGTACCAATGTATATCATAATATTTTGCAATATAAGAAATAATTTCACTTCACATATTTCTTTTCAGTTACATTTTCATCATCACTCAGCCCTTAAAATTCCTACTTTGATAAGAATCTTCCCTTGCTCTTTCTTTTTACAAATTCTAAGATTAATAGTTTTATCAATTTTTGTTAGTCAAATCAGGTAATGCATAGTTTAATCATTATTTATCTCCTTTGCATTTCTCACTTCGTAAGTAGATAGTGATTTCATTTATCTAAGAAATGTACATATAAGTCATTTTATTTCAGATTTTTTAATTAAAATATTTTCTTAAGAGATTATATATTATTCTGCCTTTTTGAATATAGCATACAGAACATAAACTTCACATTCCCTTGGTCATCATTATAATATAGTGCTGTTACCCTAGCAGTTGGGTCAGCACAAAACTAACAGTGATGTGGTTTAGATAGTAGCTCCATAGGGTCTTCTTATTCTTTTTCTCTATTTTTTTTCTTTAGTAATAAAAAAAACCCACTTTATTAAAAATGGAAAATAACTAAAGACTAAAACATCAAGAAATAATACAACTAATTTAAAGAAAAGTCTGTTATATTGTCATCTTACAATAAGTATTATAAATGTGACTTTTGTTAAATAACAGCTTTATTTAGATATAATTCACATACCATACAATTCACCTGTTTAGAGTGTACAAGAGTGTGTTTTTTTTTACTAAATTCAGTGTTGTGCAACCATATTGCAATTTTAGAACATTTTAATCACCCCACAAAAAAACAAAAAACTTACCCCATTAACAGTCACGCCTCTTTCCTCCTACCCCCAGCTCTGCGCCATCAGTAATCAACTTTATATCTTTATAGATTTGCCTATTCTAGGCATTTCACTTAAGTGGAATCTACAATATGTGGTCTTTTGTGACTGGATTCTTTCACTTAATGTTTTCACGGTTTATCCATGTGGTCACATGTATCAGTATTTCACTCCTTTTTATAGATGATGAATATTTTATTATATGGATACACTACATTTTGTTTATTCATTCATCAGATGATGGACATTTGGATTGTTTCTCCTTTTTGGCTGTTAAAAATAATGCTGTTGTGAACATTTGTATAAAAGTTGTTGTTCGAACATGTTTTCATTTCTCTTAGGTCTTCTACTTCAGAGTGGAATTGCTGAGTCATTTCCTTTTGAGGAAATGTCATGCTGTTCACCAAAAAGGCTACATACACCGTTTTACAATCCCACCAGCAGTTTATGAGACTTCCAGTATCTCCATATCCTTACCAACACTTATCATTGTTTTTAACTTTGATGAAGTCCAATTTATCTCTTTTCTTTTGTTGTTTTGTTGTATTTTTAAACACAACATAATTTTTAAAATTGCCTAATTCAGAGTCACAAAGATTTACATCTTTGTTTTCTTCTAAGTTTTATAGTTTTAGCTCTTAATTTTAGTCTTTGATCCATTTTGAGGTAATTTTTGTATATAGTTTTGGGTGCAGGGATCCAACTTCATTCTTTAGATACCCAGTTTTAACCTTTGTTTATAATTTGGGTGATGTCTGTTTTCTTTCATTTTAGGCCCCTACACAGTGTCTATCAGGACAGTGGCAGTGGGGTGTTCCTCAGGTAAACATTAACTTTTTCCATTGTGCTTTTGTGAAGACTCCATGAGAACTAGATTTGAGACATTTCTATTTATTAACTATGATACCTTTTGCAGTTCATTTAATCACTATATTGCTCAGCTCTCTCATTTATAAAATGGAAGTAATGATACTCCTATACCTTTGTAAGTTTCCTCACGATTTTTGTGAAGATCAAATAGACTATGTAAGTGAAAGCATTTTCTAAATGAGTGTTACATAAATATTACTTATTTTTCTATTAGTGCTAATATAAATTTTAACATTTTTCTAGGCTTCAGGTTTTGTTTGTTGGACTTATACTCCCAAATAAGTAGTCCATCTCCCAATTTTGTTAACAAATAGTATATACCATCAAAAAGATTGTGTAATCTTTTTTGACATTTCCTACTTCCATGGGCAGTCACAAAGCTGAGAATAGATGTTTATGCCAATTTAAATACCGTAGGTTATAACCTTTAATAGTGATCTTAATATAATTATTATTTGAATTTATATATGAAGTTCTAAAGCACTAAGAACTTCTAGTACTTAGTAGTGATAAGGTTCTTTTATAATAACTACACAACTGTAATTTATAACAACCCAGTGTTCCTAATTTCTTGCTAAGATACTTATATACTATCCTTAAAAAGAACTTCAGGAAATTATGAAATAAATATTTCTCTCATCTGTTGGGTAAGTCATTTGGTTTAATTGAAATAACTAATCATATTTGAATTATAAATATGGCTTTGTATTTTAGTCTTCTGCCTCTTCTGCTCCATTCCTATACCTGCAACCGTCTGAGGTTATTTATCAACCAGTGGAAATTGCACAAGATGGTGGATGTGTTCCTCCTCCGCTGTCTCTGATGGAAGCTTCAGTTCCAGAGGTACATATTAGTCTCAGAGTAATTTATCTATTATTATCTCACATTTATTTTTCTTTTCTAAAAATATTATGCTCATTGAAGCTGAATATCTTATGTTTTCTTAGATTTATTCGCATTTCTTCCCTTTTTTCTAAGAAGGCTTCATCTTAGACATCTTCACTAACTAGTTCTGAATCATTTCTGAAATCAACTGTTCACCTTACTAGGCTAATCCCTGACTTGATCTTCTTGAAAAGAATAAGATACCAAATGCTACTCCTCCTTCTGATTTGCCTGTCGATCTATATTGTTGCTAACATTCCGTCAATTAAAAGCATATACAAATTAAGCCAAGAAAAAATATTTTAAAAATTATTCCTTCAAAAAGGTAAATAAAATTTATTTCATAACTGCAAATGTTAAATATCATCTTCAGTGTCTTTAAATTATATTCCTGAACAATTACTAATAACTTTACCATTTATATGCCATGAACTGTACATGGTGTATTTTAAATCATTGTTGTGAAAGATTAGGAAATTAGCACCCACCTCCCAATTTGAATGTATTATTTTTTATATAGATAACATTCATAACATTATAATTTTGTTCTGGAACAATAATTTCCATAGTTGGATCTTAATATTTACTATCATTACCGTTACTAGGATTTCCCCATTCTTCGTTTCATCCTCTATTTATCACTTACTTGATTGACTGAATCTGCAAGTTCTCTTTGTTAAAGAAGGCTTATGGATGCTATATTCTTTCACTTCTTACAAACTTACTTGTTCAACATGTTTGTTGTCTATAAATCTGAAAGAAGACAAGACTAGCTGTGAAATTACTGCATCATACTTATATTAGTTTGCAAAGGATAATGGAACAAAGTACCACAACCTGGATGGCTTACACAATAGAAATGTATTGTCTCCCTGTTCTGGAGGCTAGAAGTCCAAGATCAAGGTGTTGGCAGGATTGGTTCTATGTGAGGGCCATGAGGAAATGATCTGTTCCAGGACTCTCTTATTGGCTTGTAGATGGCCATCTTCTCCTTGTGTCTTTACATTATCTTTCCTGTCTCTGTGTCCAAATTTTCCATTTTTCATAAGGATACCAGTCATACTGGATTAAGTTCCATTCTAGTGACCATACTTTAACTTAGTTACCTCTGTAAGACCCTACCTCCAAATAAAGTCTGGGGTGTTAGTACTGATGTGCTGGGGTGTTAGTACTTCAACCTATAAGTTTTGAGGGAACACAATTCAACCCATAACAATACTTTTTTCTCTTAGAACTTTCTAGTCTACTTTTTCCTGGTGGTGAGTGTAGCCATAAAGAAGTTTGAAGTCTGCCTGATTTTCCCTTTTGTATTTAATTTGCTTCTTTCCCTGTGTGACTAAAAAGTCTATCTTAACTTGAAATCACTTCACCAGGATAAGTCTTGGAATTTATCAGTCTTTATAATATTTTTCCTGAGAAATAGTCTGCCCTTTTATTTTTCAGATTAGTGTTTAAATAAGGGGGGGGGGGGTTGTTCTCTTTTTTTCCCTGTTAGAGCTTTGAACAAAAAAATTTATTCCACTTCAGTTTCTTCTTCAGGAACACCAATTATGCATATGTTAGATCTCTTTTTGTCTTTCATATCTATCATCTCTCAGGTATTTTTTTTTATCATGGTACTTTTTATGTTTTATATGTTTTTTCAAGACAACTATGACTATATATCTCATGTTTATCCGTTTTCTTATAACTAATAAGTCTTTCTTCTCTATTTTGTTTTTAATCTTTTTTTATCCCAAGTTCTGCCACTTTGCTTATATCACTGTAAATGTCTTCTGTTGGCTTAAAATCTCATTTTTGAGCTCCTTTTTAGACATTATATTACTATAATTTCTTTAAGGTTCAAACGAATTATGTTTATCTGAACTTTTCTACTTTTTATAGGGTGGTTTCTCATCTTTGAAGAGGCAGTATGGATGCTTAGGTTGCTTGCTTTCCCTTCCCATCTTTATAATACTAGTCATTAAATGAGGCCAGCTATTTGTCAAAAATATAGAGTGAGAGGAGCAGGCTGTTATCGCAAGCATCCTTCCACTGTGTTGTGATATCTCCTGCTTGAGATATATATTCTTTCCTCAGTCTTTAGCATTCTGAGGATCATTTCCTGTATTTGATTGTCGTAATTGCTACTTCTCTTTCTATCTTCACCCTGTTCACCTCCAGCACTGTTCCTCAGCTATAATAGATAACAAAAATAGATAACAAAAGTAGATAACAAAAATCATGAAAACATGATTCCTCCTTCAATTTCACATCCCCTGCTATTAAGTAATATAAAATTGGATCTCTGTGGAGATATTCCCTGCATCTGCCTTGATCTGACACACCCCTACACTTGAGACTCTTTGAATAGGTCTCTCAGAACATTGACCTTTAGGCAAATCTTTATCTTTCCTGATACCTGAGGAGGCTTCGGAGTCCTCCCTTACATTGGTCCAAATTTCACATTTGCCAGGCATTCTAAATTGTTTATGGCTTGGAGATCTTGGGCATTTTCTTGTTTAATTGATGACAGCATTTTAAAAATCTATCTTTTGTTCTTTTTATTGTTTTGTGTTTTTCAAGGAGGGGCAGTGAAGTAAGAATTCTTTCACATTAGATTTTTAGCTACAATCTACTTTTGGCATTAAACCATATTTTTAATTCCTCACATCAGATAACTTATCATCATGGTATAGTCATTGTTTGGTGGAATCTAATAAGACTTCTCTGGAAATATTACTTATATTAGCTTATGATTTATACTGTTAATGTCTATGGTATTTCCATACAAAATGATATGTGCATGCTTTTATTTTAATATTGTTTCTGGTAGTAGATATAGTCTAAAATATAAGTTAATATGAGTGGGATGGTAAGTAGAAACCACTTTAGATACAACCATTTAGCTTTCTATGAACAGTATGCATATACTAGAAGTCCTACAAGTACCTCAAATTTTATATATTACAAGCATAACTTTTTCTCTCCATCCCCCTCACACAACATTACATAAACATAAAATTTTGCTTTTCTTGTATTCCATATCTCAACGAATGGTTCCACCTCTGTTGGACAAACCATAAATCTACTTTTATGTGCTCTGTTCCCTACCCTTTGCTCTAAGGTCTCATCTTTTAGCTGTTTTCTGGTATATATTCTTCCTTCCAGCCATACCAGACAACCTGTGTAGATCTTCCAAATGAGAATTGTTCTTAGCTGCCTCTATGCCTTTGTGCATACTGTTCCCACCTTCTTCAAATACAAGCATCAACTCCACTAGAAAAGTTTTCCTGACCACCTCCACAACTTTCTTAAGCTAAAGCAAGTAGTTGTTTTCTCCCATGCATTCCTACACATGTGTCATAGGACTTTCAGTATTTTTAACTGTTTGTCTGTCCCTGATCAGTCTCTAAGTTAAAGGTAAGGGATGTGTTTTTTATCTGTGTTTCTCCATTGTGTAGCAAAATGCCTAGTACAATGTAATGTTGGATAAATATTTTGAATTAATAAATGAAAGACAATTACATTTCTTTTCTGTCTTTCTTTCCTTTTTTGGTACTAGCCTTATTCTGATCATGGAGTTCAAGCAACATATCACCAAGTTTATGCTTCAAGTGCCATTGCTATGCCTGCACCTGTGATGCAGCCTGAACCAATTAAAGTAAGAAGTTTGTTTTGATTTTTTTTACTGTTTTTATTTAGTCATTTTCAACTTTTCCAAATTTCTCTTTTAAAAGGAACAACTTGGGATATTTATGTCACATTTGTGATTAGAAGTACAGAATTTGTTAACTCTTTCATATGAAGGAAATAGAACCCTAAATTAACTATAATGGCTATTAATTAGTTTTGAACAAGGAATAAACCATACATGGTCAAATGTCGTATTTACCATGGTAAAATATATGTAACTTAAATTTTTCCATTTTTAAGTGTACAACTAAGTGGTATTATTATATCCACCATACTGTATTACCATCACAACTATCTGTTTCCAAACTTTTTCATCACTCCAAATCTACCCATTAAGCAATAACCATTTCCCCTCCCCACAGTCCCTGGTAACCTCTAATCTACTTTCTGTTTCTATGAATTTGCCTAGATATTTCATATACTCAGATTTTTATTATCTATGTTAATAGCATGTAAAATTTATGGGGAGATGAAAACAATTAAACTCTTCAAATTTGGGAATTGTGCTCTTGTAGCTTAAATCAGATCCAGGCTAAAGAATGGTAATCTAGTTGGAGCCATATATAAATTCAATAGATTTTGACTATCTACTGTGTAGCAAGGAATTCTGCTCATTCTCATGTGATCTAGTTTCTTAGTGACACTCTTGCATCATCACTTTAGAGAAATGGGACAGTATCTCTAGTAAAGAACCACAGATTGATTAACTATTGTGATGGCAATATGAATCTTCCTTGCAGTGTACTTTGGTAAGTAAGGCAGGCATACTCTTTACAATAAAATGATAGAGATTAGCTGTTTCACACTCACATTTATGCTTCCGATGTACCTCAATACCAAAACAGTATACTTTAAGGAGTCTCCCCACTCTCTTGTGCATCCGCACCATTCAGTGTATTCATTCACTGCTATTACCACTGGTACTGAAAACATAAAATAAAACCACAGTTTCGACCTAGTGTCAAAGCCCAGAGTGTTACTAAACTTGTATCAAAATGTTAAACAGACTTCCTTTGATGTTGATATTTTCTCCAAATGTACTTCTCTAAAAATAGCTAAAAGAGCTATTTCATATTAGATAAGTACTATTTATTTTCAGTTACATATTATACCGGGGGTGCCAAAAAAATGTATACACATGACTTATAGTCACCTTTTGTTATTGGTATATATTATTACAATTTTAATACAGTTTTTTCCTTTCTTAAAATGTGTATACATTTTTTGGTACCCTCTGTATATATAGATATATGTGTATATGTATATATATAAACACAAATGATAGAAGTTGTATTGCTTGAATAATTCCAATAGAAGATGAAGTGGTACTAGGATAGGAGAAATTTCCAAAGAACGTTAATGTTAAACATTCTTAATTTAAAGTTTAATTCTTGTTTAAAAGTACACACTTTTCTGCATTTTCTTAGATCTGTGAGTAGGAAATGGCAGAAATTATACAGAGAAACTGGTAACTTACTCTTTAACTTGGTCATATAAAAATTACACATATGTCGTATATAAATCATAACAGGCATGAACAGATATCTTTCTTTGTACATATAAGAATAAAACTGGAATAAGAAAACTGCTTCTTGCATGTCTAGAGAAACGCTGCTAAGAAGAACTTTACCCCACAGATCTTGGCTCTACTATGCCACACAGGCCAAAGGGAAACAAAACCTCTGACTTGTTTCATTTTAGAATTTAATCTGTCCTGTTAAAGGTTATAATAATTCTGGTTCTCACATGAGATACATCTAGGGAATATTTTTGTTCTGCCAAAGTTAAGATTTAACAATTAGGAAAGAGTTGAAAAGCTATGAAATGATTAACTAGCTTACTCCAAAGCCTGTGTTTCACATAACTATGATATCAGAGAATCTGAGACATCATGAATTGTGAGACACACCACTATTTTATGTATCACTAACGATATAAAAAAACATTGCCATCAATTTTAAATGTATTCTGATTCAGAGGTTTTCAAATTTGAAAAGTTGTATATCTCAGAATCAATGATACTTGGCATGTTTCATTTTAATTTAGAGATGCAGGATCATAGGAAGCTTGAGTTAGGCGGGATAGGAAAAAAACCCACAATTCCCCTTTTGTTAAATATGAGGAAAACAAAAGAAAATTTAATAAACTTTCAAGTCAAACCTGGAACACAGGGCTATTGTATTGAGTTTCCTATTTTTATTTTTTAAGATTGAGGGTTGTATGTATTTTATACTCAGTATTTTTCTTTAGGTGATTTGGGTTCCTCAACAGAAAACAGTGCCCCATTCAGGAACAGAAAGTCCAATACCTCTTCCATAGTTTTCTGTAGAAATGCTTTACTATACAAGCTTTACCATGTGGAAAATTATCTACTTATAGTGCATTTGTATTATAACAGAAATCTTAATACGCAAATGTTATATCATTAGGAGACCTATATTTTCCTAAAACATATTAAAGTAGAATAATATTAAAATATTGATATCTGAGATATTAGCCTGAATTCTTCCTGTGCAAATTTTATCTAGTACCAAAAACCTTGGTGACTTAAAATAGAAAGGTAGAAATATTTTTGGAAGCATTTGAGCATTTTGTTTTTATAAGTGTAACTCATTTTTAAAACTCTAATGATTATAATTTTAAGGATGTTAATTGGATAGATCCCAAAGTAGCAATTTCAGATGTAAAAACTATCTTGAAGCAACAAATCTAATCAATAAAATAGAGACCTTATTTAGAGCTTAGAGCACAAGTCTAACTGCTGTAAAAGACTGCCAGAAACTACTCATCGACTATAAGCCACAGGCTACTCTGTCAAATCAAATACATTCTAGGGAAACTACTAAGTTAATATAATATTAATTAGGGTTATTATTCCCTAATTCAACAGAGTTACATCCTATACAGAACTAAGTTTTAAAGTCATAAAGCAAATTACATAATGTCAAAATTATTCCATTGAACTAACCTATAGGAGGAAACAAAAAGAGAATCTTTGTGTATCTGGACATTTGAACCATTATGCTTTTAAGACCAATATCAAACCCTAGGTAAGAAGGGTATAAATGGAGAAGTATAAAGTGTTTCTGTTACCTTACAGTGTTTTTCCATTTTTGCATTAACATAAATATCTAATAAATTTGTCCCTATGAGGATTCATTGACATACTGGAAACTGTGAAAATTATCATTGGAAGTTCACCTTTAAATTAAGTGTTTACTTAATTTAACTCCAGTGTATACTTAGCTATTCAATATCAAATGAAAACATTTGATATTAAGGATAATATTTAACCACTTGCAAGGCTATGAGGAATTTTTTTCTAATTAAAGCACTAATTGGATTTGAATGACAAAAACAGCTATGGACTGTTACACCTTACCCTTTGGAAAGACAGTATGATTCAAAAGTAAATTGGAAAGGGATTTGACCTACTACCACTTATTTCTAGCTCAGAGACCTATAACATGCACTCACCTAAAAATTAGCAACTATTGCTGCCTTACAGAAAAATTCCACTATCTTCTTCCTAACCATTTCCTTATTTCAGTTTCATTAACACTACTGATAAAGCAAGTTAGAAACTGAAATTCCCTCATATTCAGCAAGACCTCAGGGTAGAGGAGGACAAAGGTAAAGCACTATATTCTAGAATGCAATAACAGGAAAAGCCTGTGCTTTGCAGCTCCAGACATACAGGAGGATATAAATTTTCATGCACTGTACATAGTCAAATCACAGTTAGCCTCAGATTCTAGAGAATAAATTGAACTCAATAAAGAACTAGGTAGCAAGAGCAAAAAAGCTCACCCAGTTAGGCACTAGAAAATGTGTAGGTTCTGTGTGTACCAAGCCTCCTACTTGTTACGAATACAAAAGAGGGGACAAAGGATAGTAAGGGAATCAAAGACTCATAAAACCAATCTTTTAGAATTGTCATGGATAGATTTCCATTCAAGGACGCGTAAACAGAAAAGTACATATTGTATGGATCCTGTGAAAGATTTTTTGCATATGGCACTACATTGAAGGCAAGGATAAATAGAATATGTAAGTATAAGAAATAGAATATGTAAGTATAAGAAATAGAATATATATGTTTAATTTCCTCTTAAATATATATGTGTATATATGAGGAAATTAAATAAATTTTTAAAAATATATCCCATGTTCCCAATAATTACAAACTGAAAAACAAAAAGATGAAATGGTTGCTGGCCAATTTAAGAAAACACTGTATGAAACTATTGATATGTATGATGAAAAAATTTTAATTTGTCTTTTCCATAAAAGGCCACAATAGTCACTACAGAAAATCAGAACCTTGACACAGAGTTTTTTAAAAATCCTCCCAGAGGAAGCGGCTGGCTAGCTCAGCTGGTTAGAGCGCGGCACTCTTAACAAGGTTGTTAGTTCGATCCCCACATGGGCCACCGTGAGCTGCGCCCTCCACAACTGGATTGAAACAACTACCTGCCTTGGAACTGATGGGTCCTGAAAAAACACACTTAAAATAAATAAAAGTTTTTAAAAAAAATACAGCCAGAATTAAAAAGAAGATAACATGAAATATGAAATGATAAAAGATAAAATGCTCTAATAGGACAGAGAGACAAGTCCAACCAAAAAATAGTAATTATCAAAAAAAGAATAAGAAGAAAATTAAAAAAGAGCAAATTGAACAAAAAGAATCAGTATAAATTTTAATAGTAAAACAAAAACACCCTTCATTTGTTTGAATTTACAAATCAAAAAAGATTCATCCTTCTCAAGCAAAATTAATAAGGGGCAATCCATGCATAAATATCCTGGCAAACATTCTTTTTCCTCCCCCGCCTCCAACATCCTGGTCCTTTTAACTCTTTTTAAACCAGTTGTTTTTAAATAATTTGGGATTTACAAAAAGTTGCAAAAATAGTACAGAGTGCATGTATCCCTTCACCCACCATCTCCTAATTTTAACAATTTATATAATCATAGAACAATCAGGTAAAACAAAAATACAGCATTGGTGCAATACTATTAACTAAACTACAGACCCGACTTAAACAATATCAGTTTTTTCACTAATGTTCTTTTTCTGTTCCATGATCTAGTCCAAGATCCCACATTGCATGAATTTGTCTTGTCTCTTTATTCTCTTCTAATCTGTGAAATTTACAGTCTTTCCTTGTCTTTCATAACCTTGACACTTTTAAAGAGTACTGGTCAATTATTTTGTAAACTATCAATTTGAGTTTCTCTGATATTTTCTCTTGGTTAGATTAGAAGTTATACATTTAGGGCCAGGATATCTCAGAAGTGATATGCCCTGCTCAGTTTATCACATCAGGGGATACGAGATGTCAATATATCTTATTACTGATAATGTTAGATCACTTTAAGCATAAAAAGAAATTTGCCTGAGATAGCATAGCTAGTAAGTAGCAGATCTAGGACTCTAGCATGCTGTCTACCACAGAGAAAAAGTTAGCTTGCCTTCTGAAATCCCTACAGTAAAGCTCATTGACAAACCCATATGCACAAAGAACTTCCCATTAGAATTTTAAATATGGACATGCAGTCACATTAGAAGAAATCCTCCAGAATGAGAGATGAAAGCAGATAAAAAGAAATTGAGAAGAAATACACACAGAAGAAAATATCAAGAAAGTATAATTACAATCCTCTCTGAAGTATGAGAAAATTAATGAGACGTGGTCCATGCATAGGCATCCTGGCAAACACTTCATATTTTCTGAAACATCTTGGTCCTTTAATTTTTTTTAACTTTGCATTTTGAAATAATTTCAGGTTTACAGAAATGTTGTAAAAATAATAAGAGTTTCTGTATATTTTTCACCATACTGTACTTTGAGTTGGAGGGCACTGGTATAGGAAATGAACATTAATATCATCCTGTTAAAGAAACTATACACTTTACTCAAATTTCACTTGTTTTTCCATTAATGTGATAGCTGAAATAAATTACATGTGAAACGGTTAGACATTACGGGCAAACACTTTCAAAAAATAGCACAAAAATAGACAAAAGTAAATAATAAAGAAAAAGATAAAATTAGAAGATTAACTCAAGAAGTCAAATATTAAGTCCAGAAAAAGAAATAGAGAAAATGGTTTGGAGGAAATTGCCAAAAACTAATACAAGAAATTTTGCTTGAAAGTTAAGAGTTTCTAGATTAAAAAGGGCTCATTAACTACTTGGTACAATTACTGCAAAAGACTCACACTAAGGCAAATTATTGTGAAATTTCAGAATGGCAGGGATAAAAAAAAAAGTCCAAGCTTCCAAAGAGAGAAAACAGATCACATACAAAGGATCAGCAACACTGGAAGCTAGTTAAAAATTTTTAACAAAAATTTCAATCTAGGAGTGTATAATAGACAACTATAAATGAAAAAGACATTTTCATATCGTAGAGTCTCAAAAAAGTTATTTCTCATGCATCCTTTCTCGGGATGCTATTGAGCATGTATTTTGCAAAAACAAGAGAATAACTTAAGACATGGGATTAAAAAAAGAAGAAGAATTATCCAACACAGGGCAGAAGCAAAGGGAATTCCCAGGATGACAACAAAAGGAAGTCTCAGGGTGGCGACTGTTTAGCTGATAGAGAAAGCAACCATTGCACAATTTTAGCAACATTCAGGATGGTTCTTTGCAGGAGAGAAGTGGGAAATAATTTTTATATGTGTAGAAAATTGTATTAGATATTTTACAGAGCTGTAAGGAGAAGGGTACCAAGAGACTAAGCCACAGGTCCTAAGAAAACTAATGGGGGGGAAATGAAGCAATTAGTGAAAAGTGAAAAATTGTTCAAAAAATAAACTGTAATTATAATACACCACTTGGCTCATTAGTGAACTATGTTTACTTAACCATAGTAATGAAAATAATTAACATAAATTTAAGCAAAACTTTTTATATAAAGAGGATGGGTAAGAAAATAAGAGATAGGGGCGGCTGGATGGCTCAGTTGGTTAGAGCTCGAGCTTTGAACAACAGGTTGTTGGTTCAATTCCCACATGGGATGGTGGGCTGCATCCCCTGCAACTGAAGATTGAAAAATGGCGACTGTGCTGTGCCTTCCACAACTAGATTGAAGGACAATGATTTGGAGCTGATGGGACCTGGAGAAACACACTATTCCCCAATATTCCCCAACAAAATTTATTTTTTAAAAAAAAGAAAAACAAAATAAGAGATATTAGAGAGTTAAAATCCTCATCTACCATGTAAGAAGTCATTACATTATGAATGAAATTGTTCAGTTAATAAAGATAGATATATGGAAGTAGAGCAGTGATGTTGAAACATGGAGGCTTGAGGGGTCCCACGTGATCTTTCCCCTTGAAGTTACAACAAGTTGAATAACTATAATTCAACAAAGGTTTCCCTACACAATACACAAACATGGTTGAAATATCCACAAATAGAAATATTTGAAAGTAGGTGAATCTGGGTAAACAGGGCAAGAGGGAAGGGAGAAGTGCAGAGACAGGGGGCACAGATGCAGCCCGGAGCTCATTGTGGTCCTGGAAGAGGAGAGGATTGAGACTGCAGGTGCACTCTCTGAACCCAGTGATCAGGGCAGAGACCTCGGGACAAAGACCAAATACAGAAGTGAGTCAGCTGTGGTCTAACAGCCCTCACTGCCAGACAGAAAACAAGACCACAGAGCCTGGCCGCCTCCCCCCACCCTCCCAGAGCTTGCCTCCCCTGCACCCTCCCAGTGCTAGCAACAGGCCCCAGAAAAAAATAGCAGTGTCAGGTTAAAGAGCAGAATATCTAAGTCCTGAGCACTGGAGAGACAGTTCCTGAATGGCTATCTTCAGTAACAAGTACGCTTAACTCTAGTAACAAGGAAATAGATATAATGGCAAAGCAGCTGTGATCTGGCAGAGGACAAAAACACAAACACACCAGCTACTTTTCCCAGCCCACCCCAGCACCCACCTTTGCAGCTGATTGCAGCAGGGGGGTACCCATGGCTGCTGAGGCACAAAGCTCTGCATCTGGATACAGAGGTAGCATTGGGATTTCAGGGGCTCAGAACCCCATTGCCCACTACATCCTCTGATAGGGGCAGTGCCCTGAGATCAAGGCCAACTGGTCACAGAAGAGATGCCCACTTCCCCACGAAATCTTCCACCACAAGAATGCTGAACAGGGCAAGAAAAAATAAAATGCTCCAGTGCTAACTATTGGAAAACAAAAGAAAGACCACTTCACATCAACCTGTTGCAGAATTCATTCCCATAGATACCTAGGAAGAGAAATAACTCATTGATTACAGTGAATAACCAAGGTAAAAAGCAGCTCAGAAAGAAAATGAAAAGTCTCAAGAAAATAAACATAAAGACATGGAAATATATGACATAAATCACAGAGAATTCAAGATTATAGTTATGAAAAAATTCAACAAGATGCAAGAAAATTCAGATAGGCAGTTTAATGAACTCAGAAATAAAATCAATGAACAAAATGAATACATTACCAAAGAGATTGAAATTTTTAAAAAGAACCAAATAAAAATTCTGGAACTGAAGAACTCAATAAAAGAGATAAAGAATTAAATAGCCAGCTTAGGAAATAGAACTGACTACATGGAGGAAAGAATTAGTGATATCAAAGATAAAATCTGGAAATGATGCAGATGGAAGAAGAGAGAGACTTGAGAGTTAAAAGAAATGAAAGAACTCTATGAAAACTATCTGACTCCATCAGAAAGACCAATATAAGAATAATGAGTATAACATTAGGAGAAGAGAGAGAGGCACAGAGAGTCTATTCAAACAAATAGTGGACAAGAACTTCCCAAACCTATAGAAAGAACTGGATCCTCGAATCCAAGAAGCAAACAGAACACCTAATTACCTCAATTTTAAAAGGCTTTCTCCAAGGCATGTTATATTGAAACTGTTAAAATTAATGACAAAGAAAGAATTCTCAAAGCAGCCAGGGAAAAGAAGACAGTAACGTGGAAAGGAAAGCCCATTAGATCATCATCAGATTTTTTTTTAGCAGAAACTCTAAAAGCAAGGAGGGAATGGAATCAAATATTCAAATTATTGAACGAGAGAAATTACCACCCAAGAACAATATATCCAGCCAAGTTATCCTTTAGATTGAAGGAAGAATATAGACCTTTCCAGATATACAGAAGCTGAGGGAATTTTCCACCCCAAGACCTACATTACAAGAAATACTGAAGGAGGTTATTCTACCTGAAACAAAAAGACAAAAGGATACAAAACTGTGAGACAAGCAGGAAATGGCAACCCCTACACCGAATAGGGCACTGTTCAATTAAACATCACATAAAGGGTAAAGGAAATAAAAATATAAAAAAGAAGAAGACAATTTGCTATTGCAACTCAAAAATGAACTCAGCTTAAATAGAGATAATTTATGACAACAAAAATATAAAAGGGGAAGAGGAAGTAAAGGTCTAAATTTGCAAAGGGGGATGGAGATAAGATGCATGTACAAGAAAAAGAGCTCCTGTGTATATGAAACTTTCATTTCAATAAACTTAATGGTAACCACTCAAAAAAAATCCAGAACTGAGACACATAACTTAAAAAAAAAAAAAAAAAAAAAAGGAAACAGAGGGGAAAATGATAGAATACCACAAAACTAAAACAACACAGAGAAACACAAAGGCAAAGAAACAATGGAGACATTGAGCTACCTAAAAACAAAAGATAAAATGGTTATAGGATATCCTCCTCTATCAAAAATCACTCTAAATGTAAATGGACTCCACTTGCCAATAAAAAGGCACAGAGTAGCAGACTGGATAAAAAACAAAAACCAACCATATGCTGCCTTCAAGAGATACATCTCAGCTGCAAGGATAAATATAGACTCAAAGTGAAAGAGTGGAAAACAATACTCCAGACAAATGGCATCCAGAGAAGAGCAGTGTAGCCATCCTTATATATGGATGAAGTAGACTTTAAGATAAAAAAGGTAGCAAGAGACAAAGACGGACATTTCATAATGATAAAAGGGACAATAGAATAAGAAGGTACAACACTCACCAATATATATGCTCCCAATCAGAGAGTACCAAAATACATAAAGCAACAGCTGAGAGAAACTAATTAAAACATAATAATAGTAGGGGACCTAAATACACCATTAACAGCTATGGATAGGTCATCCAAACAGAAAATCAATGAGGAAATAGCCTTAAATGACACATTAGACCTAATGGATACAATTGACATTTACAGAGTCTTTCATCCTAGAATACCAGACTATACATTCTTTTCTAGTACACAAAGAACATTCTCAAGGATAGACCATATGTTGGGATACAAAAATAGCCTCAGAAAATTTAAGAGGATTGAAATTATACCAAGCATATTCTCTGACCACAATGCTTTGAAATTGGAGATCAACTGCAAAAAGAAAGCAGGAAAGACCACAAATACGTGGAGATTAAACAACATGCTACTAAAGAACAACTGGATCAAAGAAGAAACAAAAGAGATCAAAAGACACTTAGAGACAAATGCGAATAAAATACAATGTATCAAAATTATTGGGATACTGGGAAAGCAGTATTAAGAGGGGAAATTATATCATCACGGACCTAAGAAACAAGAAAAATCCCAAATAACCTAATATTACATCTTAAAGAACTAGAAAAAGAAGCACAAATGAAGCCCAAAGTCAACAGTAGGTAATAAAATTAGAACAGAATTAAAGGAAATAGAGAACAAAAAGACAATAGAAAAAAATGAATGCAATAAAGAGCTGGTTCTTTGAAAAGATTAATAAAATTGACAAATCGCTGGCTAAATTCACGAAAGAAAAAAAAGAAAAGACACAAATTAAAGTCAGAAATGAAAAAGGGGAGTTATGACAGTTACCACAGAAATATAAAGGATTATACAAGAA
The DNA here is from genome assembly GCF_057876585.1 of Rhinolophus sinicus. Classification (NCBI taxonomy): domain Eukaryota; kingdom Metazoa; phylum Chordata; class Mammalia; order Chiroptera; family Rhinolophidae; genus Rhinolophus; species Rhinolophus sinicus. The sequence goes on along the minus strand of NC_142517.1, from coordinate 180,532,170 downwards.
TACTATGAAAGACTATATGCCACCAAATTCAATAACCTAGAAGAAATGGACAACTTCTTAGAAATATATAACCTTCCTAGACTGAATCACAAAGAACTAGAAAATTGAAAAGACCGGTCAATAATAAGGAAATTGAAACAATCATCCAAAACCTCCCAAAATGCAGAAGTCCAGCATCAGATGGCTTCACTAGTGAATTCTACCAAGTATTCAAATGTGATTTAATACCTGTCCTCCTCAAACTCTTCCAAAAATTGAAGAGGCAAGCTCATTTTATGAGGCCAACATTACCCTGATGCCAAAACCTGGTAAGAATGCACAAGAAAACTACAGACCAATAGATCTGAGGAAAACAGACTCAAAAATCCTAAACAAAATGCTAGCAAATCAAATACAGCAATACATTAAAAAGATTATACATCACAATCAAATGAGGTTCATTCCAGGGGCACAAGGATGGTTCAACATATGCAAATCAATCAGTGTGATACACCACATAAACAAAATAAAGGATAAAATCATATGATCATATCAATAGATGCATTTGACAAAATACAACATCCATTTATGATTAAAACACTTAATGTAATGGATATAGAAAACCTCAACATAATTAAGACCACATATGACAGACCGTGAGCTATGATAATATCATATTTAATGGTAAAAAGCTGAAAGCTTTGCCTCTAAGATCAGGAACAAGACAGCTATGCCCCCTGTTAACCACTGTTATTCAATATAGAATTGGAAGTTCTAGCCAGAGCAATCAGGCAAGAAAAAGGAATAAAAGGCATCCAAATTGGGAATGAAGAAGTTAAACTATCACTTTTTGCAGATGACATGTTTCTTTATATAGAAAACCCTAAAGACTCCACCAAAAAACTATTAGACTCCACCAATAAACAAATACAGTTAAGTTGCAGGATACAAAAATCAGTGTACAAAAACCCATTGTGTTTCTCTATACTAACAATGAAATTTCAGAAAAAGAAAAGAAAACAATTCCTTTTGCAATTGGAACAAAAAGAATAAAATACCCAGGAATAAACTTAACAAAGGGTGTGAAGAATCTATACACTGAAAATTATAAGACATTATTAAAATAAATTGAAGAAGACACAGCAAAGAAATGGAAATGTATTCTGTGATCATGGATTGGAAGAATCAACATAGTTAAAATGGCCATATTACCCAAAGCAATATACAGATTCAATGCAATCCCTATCAAAATCCCAACAGCCTTTTTAAAAAATAGAACAAAAAAATCATCAGATTTGTATGGAATCACAATACACCCCGAACAGCCAAAGAAATACTAAGAAAAAAGAACAAGCCTAGAGGTGTCATACTCTTTGACTTCAATTTATATTACAGAAAGACAATAATTAAAACAGCATGATACTGGCAGAAAAACAGACATTCAGACCAATGGAACAGAATTGAGAACTCAGAAATACACCCACATATATATGGGCAGATACTTTTCAACAAAGGAGACAAAAACAATGGAAAAAAAAGCCTCTTCAATAAATGGTGCTGGGAAAATTGGAAAGCCGCATGCAAAAGAATGAAACTAGACTGCTCTTTGTCACCATGTACCAAAATTAACTCAAAACATATCAAAGACCTAAACATAAGATCTGAAACAATAAACTGCATAGAAGAAAGCATGGGTGCTAAATTTATAGACGTTGGGTTCAAAGAGGATTTTATGAATTTGACTTCAAAGGCAAGGGAAATAAAAACTAAAATAAATGAATGGGACTGTATCAAACTAAAAAGCTTCTGCACAGCAAAAAATTCATCAGCAAAACAAAGAGGCAACCAACTGAATGGGAAAAGATATTTGCAAACAATATCTCCAATAAGGAGCTAATATCCAAAATATGAGATCAGACAATTAAGTTCACGAACTCATCCTAGAAAAAGTGCTACATACCTCGCTGCTGAGTATCACTATGGTCACCTTCAAAGTACTCCCCTTGGGAAGCTATGCACTGACGCCAACACCTAGTCCACCCTTCAAAGCAATATTGGAACTCTTTTTCTGGAATGACCATCAGAGCTGTTGTCATATTGCCCTTGATGTCCTGAATGTCATCAAAATGTCTTCCTTTCAATATTTCCTTTATCTTCAGATAAAGAAGTCATTGGGGGCCAGATCAGGTGATTAGGGAGGGTGTTCCAGTACAGTTATTTGTTTACTGGCTAAAAACTCCCACAGACAGTGCTGTGTGAGCTGGTGCATTGTCATGATGCAAGAGCCATGAATTGTTGGCGAAAAGTTCAGGTCATTTTCGTCTTTTTCATGCAGTCTTTTCAGCACTTCCAAATAGTAAAGTTGGTTAACTGTTTGTCCAGTTGGCACAAATTCATAATGAATAATCCCTCTGATATAAAGAAAAAAAGGTTAGCAACATTGTTGCAACAAGTTTGGGAACTTACTTGTCATTCAGACCTCATATATACTCTTACAACTCAACAACAAAAAAACCCCAAAACAATCCAATTAAAAAATGGTTGGAGGACCACAACAGACACTTCTCCCAAGAAGACATACAAACAGCCACAGATATATGAGAAACTGCTCAACTTCACTAGCTATTAGGGAAATGCAAATCAAAATCACAATGAGATACCACCTCACACCTGTTAGAATGGCTATTATCAGCAAGACAAGTAATAACAAGTTGGAGACCAAGGTGTAGAGAAAAAAGAATCCTCATACACTTCTGGTGGGACTGTAAATTGGTACAGCCACTATGGAAAACAGTATTAATTTTTAAAAATAAAAATTAAGAATAGAATTACCATATGACCCAGTGGTCCCTCTTTTGGGTATCTACCCAAGAAATCTGAAAACATTTATCCATACAGATATATGTACTCCAATGTTCACTGGAGCATTATTTACAATGGCCAAGGCATGGAAACAACCAAAGTGTCCTTCGATAGAAGGCAGGATAAAGAAAATGTGGTATATGTACACAATGCTATACTATTCTGCCATAAGAAAAGATGAAATACTGCCATGTGCAACAACATGGATGGATCTTGAAATTACTATGCTAAGTGAAATAAGTCGGACAGAAAAAGTCAAGAACCAAATGACTAACCATATGTGGTATATAAAGCTGAAGGCAACAAAGGAACAAGACAAACAAAAACTCATAGACACAATAGTTTAGTGGTTACCAGAGGATAAGTGCTGAAGGGGGATGGTAGAAGAGGGTAGAGGAATTAAATATATGGTGATGGAAGGAGAACTGACTCTGGGTAGTGAACACGTAATGCAATGTACAGATGATGTATTATAGAATCGTACACTTGAAACCTATGTAGTTTTGTTGACCATTGTCACCCTAATAAATTTCAATTTAAAAAAAAAGTGTTTGGGGTCTTTATTTAAAAGTTTTGTGACCAGATGTTTTGTGATGCTTTTGTGACCAGAAATACGTCATAGGAACTTAATTCTTAAGTTCTCAGTAAAATTGGTTTTGTTATCCATCATTTCACTTAAAGTCATAGTTTCCAAGAATCAATCAGTATGTGACAACTTACTGTACCCAGTTAATCCTGTTCTTTGTAATCTCAAAAGCATTACTATTAATACCTTCCTAGTTTCTCTCAAGGTTTCTATGAAACTCGTAATTTCTGATTTTTACATTTATTTAATCAAGGTGAATCCAATATATTTAAAGCCAGTGATATTTCTGCAATATAGAGTGTATATCCTCTTCGAATTTAAGACATTTTATTAAGGTTTTCTTTCATAGAATTTCAGAAGTTCTCAGCCTAAAAATGTCTTTTTAGCCTGAATAGATAGATTAAAACCAGGGCTCAATAAACTTTCTGTAAAAGGCCCTATAGTAAATATTTTAAGCTTTGCAGGCCTCACAGTCTCTGTTTCAACTATTCAACATTACTATTGTAATGGAAAATAACCATAGATAAAACATAAACAATGAATGTGACTGTGTTCCAGTAAAACTTTATTTATAAAAACAGGTGAGGGGCCAGATTTGGCCTATAGGCCATACTTTCACTAACCTTGGGTTAACCCATTGTCAGGTTCATGTGTTCTCTTAAAGTATAATGTGAAATACAGTACAAACATTTTAGTTAAACTTATATATTTTAATAGATTTTTAACCTAACATGGATTATTTGACCCTTAGCCTCTGGACTGCTTTAATATTTATATTTGCCATAAGTTCTTACCAGCCAAAATACTTAGAAGAAAGTGGGGGAGAGTGTGGATAAAGATAATTTGAGATATTTATTACTTACTGGATAAGGATAGGTATTAGTTGATATAGTATTCTGAGTACATTTTATACTTCTTTTATGGAGGGAATCTATGTCATTATGTGTCACATTTTATTTCTATATCCAGTTATGTGTTTCTTATCTTATTTTTTGCACTTTTTCTTTTCATTCTGATTCTGTCATTCCCTCTAAATGAACATTTTTATCTCTTTTTACCCCTTTCTTTTCCCTTCAATCACAGACTTCTTGGAGAGCACCTTACTTTTCATGACATAAGATTCAATTCAACAAATCTTAACCCCTTATAAAATTGTTTTCTAAACTTTTTTGGATAACATCATCCCCCACTTTGAGAAAACATGATAACAAGCAGTAGGATTTTGTATTCCATACTTCACCAATATTTAAAATTTCTCTGTTTTGTTAAGGTATGAGGGAAGAGTATAGGGGTACCTTTTTCATTCCTTATGAAATTATTATTTCAGTATTGAGATTTATTCAAACTATTCAACTAAGATTTACCACCAAGATTTGATGACTTCTTATGTCAAATCCCAAGGGTCTTGTCCTACTTTTTTTTCCTCTTACATTCTCTTTAATCCAATACTGTCAACTAGCCTGTGCTCAAATTTTATTAATTCTCAGATGTGGCTCTCTTGCATTCAGTTTGATCTTTCATTGTCTCTTTCAACAATATATTTCTTCCTTATCAATCATGGCACAATTCTCTTTACCCTCTAAATTGTCTTCTAAGGGAGTTTTACAATTTTCTTCTGCATTTTAGTAAGTGTTTAATAGTGAATCTCACCCTAGTGCTTTGATTGTCTTTATAAGTTAACCCTAAAATAACAACTTTTGAATGGATGGTCACTACCTCCTTAAACTGAAAATCATAAGTACACAATTTCTTACATTTTATTTTCAGAATTCTCACCTCTTATATGTTGGTTTGTCCATCTTCCTTCTCCTCTAAAATCAAAACAATACCAGTGATTTTTCTGACCTATTGATGCTACATGGTTTGTTTATACTGTTTTGTGTCATCTTTTCAGCTTATTAACATGCTAAGAATAATATATTCATTCCTTTACACTGCCAAATCCCTTTTCTAAGATCTCTTATTGCCTAGCCAGATTACTATATGTTTCTTCAAGATTTCTCTATCTTCAGTTTCCATCCTTTAGTCATGCATAAAATCTGAATTTATTTTATTATCTGAAGTTAGTTATTTTTCCTCTTATTACTCTCATCAACTCTTACCCACATCCTTTCCATTACCTATTATATTCTTCCTTAATTTTCCCATAATTAACAATGTAAATATATTCTTCCTTCAGTTTTCCCAGATTTATCAACCTAAGTTATTAATATACTGCAACTTATTTGTATTTCTTTTTTTCTTTGAGCTATAATGACACTGGCACCACTCCTGTTCTCTCTTGGCATATTGAGCCTCCCACCAAGTAATTCCACATATGAAGAACAGTTTGACTTCACTTCTCTATTCTTCTCCTGAGAGGACCAGAGCATATTACCAATAAGCTATGAATAGTTGACTAGGCATGAATAGCTATATATTACCACAATAGATTTCATTCTTTTACCAAATATTTGTTAAGCACCTACCATGTGCTAGCAAGTATTCTAGACACTGAGAATACAGCAGTGAACAATATTAAGTAGAATTGGACAGTATTGAATAGGCCAGTCTATAGAGTTTAGCAAACCAGACAAGTTTAAAACTGTAGAGCCATGCTGCCCCCAGTATGGTAATAACTACTATCCACATGAGGCTAGCTAATTTTAGTTTTGGATTAATTAAAATAAATGAAATTTAAAATTCAGTTCCTCAGGGCCGGCCCAGTGGCTCAGTCCATTGGAGCTCAGCGCTCCTAACGCCGAAGGCTGCTGGTTCAATTCCCACGTGGGCCAGTGGGCTCTCAACCACAAGGTTCCCAGTTCAATTCCTCGAGTCCCACAAGGGATGGTGGGCTCTGCTCCCTGCAACTAAGATTGAACACGGCACCTTGAGCTAAGCTACCGCTGAGTTCCCGGATGGCTCACTTGGTTGAAGCTTGGGCTCTCAGCCACAAGGTTGCTGGTTCGACTCCTCGACTCCCACAAGGGATGGTGGGCTGTGCCCCCTGCAACTTACAATGGCAACTGGACCTGGAGCTGAACTGCACCCTCCACAACTACGATTGAAAAAACAACAACTTGACTTGGAAAAAATCCTGGAAGTACACACTGTTCCCCAATAAAGTCCTGTTCCCTTCCCCAATAAAAAAAAAATCTTTAAAAAAAATAATAAATAAAAATAAAATTCAGTTCCTCAGTTGCAGATAGCCATATTTCAAGCGTTAAATAGTCCATGTGGGTACCATGGCTAGTGGATACCATATTTGACAGTGTAAATATAGAACCTTTCCATCAACATAAACAATTCTATCAGACAGTAATGCTCTAGAGATATTGGAACAAATGTGGAAAATTTTGAGCCTACCCAAAATTTAAAATACGTCATAGGATAGCTTGGTTCCCTAAATTAAGAGCTGGCCTATACCCTAAATACCAAAGAGGTAGTAGCAAGTAGGTTGTTTCTTTGACCCAAATTAATCTTAACACACACCAAAATCTCAGGATGACACATATATATGGAATTATTCTGTATTATATGGCATAGGTACATGTATACTTGTCCTGTCAATGCCAGCTTGAAGGGTACTTTTGGGTTTTGGACAACTTTCTTGTCTTCAGCCAAACTCTACTCCACTTTTAAAAACATGTTTTTAAAACTCACCTGATGATGTTTTCAAAAATAAAAGGAATGTTATAACTCAAGTTGTTTCTGTGTTGACCTGTTCCTCATTTTATATATTAACTATCTGTACTGTGGCACTAGACTAGAGATTGTCTAAACTAGATTGTAAGAGGCTTCCAGTCAACATAGCAGAGTAGGTAAACACTTGTGCTCACTTCCTTCAGAATAACCATCATTGTGAACCACCTGAAGTCTAGCTGAACAGAAATCTTATACCTAAGAATATATAGAAAAAGCCATATCGAGAATGGTAGGAGGGATGGAGACATGGAATGGGCTGGTCCCACACCCACAAGTGGCAGTTAAAAATTGGGAGGGCTGTCGCTCGTGGAATTCCTTCTTAAGAGCAAGTGATCCCAGCCCCACACTAGGTTCCCCAGTTTAGGGTTCCAGTGCCAGGAAGAGAAGTCCCAATAACTTTTGGCTCTGAAAAACAGCAGAGATCGTGGCTGAGTAAGATGGAAGCCTGCAAGAGTCCCATGCGTTCCTCTTAAAGGGCCCACATATGGCCTTATTTGCTGATGGACTGACTCACTCTGTGCTCCAGCACTGGGGCATCAGCTCAAAAAGCACTGGAGACATACAGGGGGGTACTGAATTGTCTGGCTGCAGCACGAAGGCTGGAGGGGCAGCTTTCTCTCAGACAGAAGTGCTGGAAGAATCATTGTTCCTTTGTTGAGCCTTCAACCCACCCAGCCTACATGCACAAGCAGGCACCATATCTGAGTCTCTATCAACCTATCCAACACCATTCCCCCACCCCACCCAATTTGCAGTCCTACCCAAGCCACTTCCAGTGGCTTTTCCATACAAGTGGCCAGTCTTGGCTCAAGCTACAGACTTTCTACAATTTCTCAAAGGTTCACAAACCCCAAATAAGCAGCATCTGGCCTCAACATGCCCCATACCTCTTGCTAAGCAGCCCCAAGCCCACCACTAGCAGCAATCATTCTCAATTCACAGCTTAGCCTCTCCATGCACTTCCAACCACAGCACAAGCACAAGTGGCAACAATCTTCAGATCACTTTGTAGCTCAGACCAAGTGGCCCCAGGCAGGCCACAGGTGGCAGCTTGACCTTGGCCTGCAGGAGAGTCTCTCCCAAGAGGCCCCAGAACCAACACACCTGGTAGCCAGCTTTAGACCACACCAGAGCACCACCCAACCACGTCCACAAATGACACACCCAAAAGGCAGACTTGGCAGGCACCAGAACCCCACTAATGCAAATCCTTCTCCATAGGGTCAGCCATTCACAACAACTTTTCCACTGTAGTTATGGCCAGTCCTCACAACCAGTCAGCCTGAGGGTCAATCCCTCCCATTGATGTGCCAACAGCAAACAAGGCTCAACTACAACAGGAGGACACACACAACCCACACAAGGGACACACCTGGAACACCTGCCTCAAGTGACCAGGGAGACTGCAACCCTGGGCCCATGGGATGCCTAATATATAAGGCCACTATATCAAGAGAAGGAAATATAGTAGCTCTACCTAATACATACAAATACAGGGTGGCAGCCAAAATGAGGAGACAATCACATCCCAAATAAAGAACAGAACAAAACTCCAGAAAAACAATTAAACAAAAATAGAGACAAGCAATCTACCAGATGGAGAGTTCAAAATACTGGTTATAAGGATGTTCAATGATCTTAATGAGAACTTCAACAGACATAAGGAAACATAAAAATGGTGATAGAAAACATAAAAACCAATCAGAAATAAATATAGTAACTGAAATGAAGAACACATTAAAGAGAATCAACAGATTAGATGGAGCAGAGGATAGAATCAGCGATCTAGAAAATAAGGTAGCAGAAAACACCCAATGAGAACAGCCAAAAGGGAAGAGAATCCAAAAAATGAGAATAGTTGAAGTGGCCTCTGGGACAACATCAAGCATATCAACATTCTCGTCATAGGGGTACCAGTAGGAGAAAAGTGAGAGCAAGGAATTGAAAACCTGTTTGAAGAAATAATGACTGAAAACTTCCCTAACCTGGCAAAGGAAATAAACATACAAGCCCAGGAAGCAGAGTCCCAAACAAGATGAACCCAAAGAGGCCCACACCAAGACACATCATAATTAAAATGTCAAAGATTAAAAACAGAGAATCTTAAAATTAGGTAGAGAAAAGCAGTTTGTTACCTGCAAGGGAGCTCCCATAAGACTATCAGCTGATTTCTCAACAGAAACTTTGCAGTCCAGAAAGGACTGGCATGAAATATTCAAAATGATGGAAAATAAAGACCTGCAACCAAGATAACTCTACCCAGCAAAGCTATCATTTAGAATCAAAGGACAAATAAAGAGCTTCCCAGACAAGAAGCTAACAGAGTCCATCAACACCAAACCAGTATTACAAGAAATGTTAGAGGAACTTCTTTAAGAAGAAGAAAAAAAGATAAAAATGATTAATAAAATGGCAATGACTACGTATGTATCTATCAACATTTACTTTCAATGTAAATGAATTAAATGCTCCACTCAAAAGTTAGGATGGCTGAATGGATAAGAAAATAACACCCTTACATATGCTGCCTACGAGAGACTCAAATCAGATTGAAAGACACACACAGACTGAAAGTAAAGGGATGGAAATAGATATTTCATGAAAATGGGGGGGGGGGGGAAGCTGGGGTAGCAATACTTATACCAGACAAAATAGATTTTAAAACAAAGGCTAAAACAAGAGACAAGAAGGACCCAATAATCCCACTTTTGCGTATTTATCTGAAGAAACCCAAAACACTAATTCAGGAACATATGCATCCATATGTTCATTGCAGCATTACTTATAATAGCCAAGATATGGAAGCAATATAAGTATCCATCAATAGATGAGTGGATAAAAAAGTGGTACACATATACAATGGAATATTATTCAGCCATGAAAAAGAATGAAATCTTGCCATCTGCAACAACATGGATGGACCTAGAGGGTATTATGCTGAGTGAAATAGAGAAAGACAAATACCATATGATTTCACTTATATATGGAATCTACAAAACATCATAAATGAGCACTCAGATACAGAGAACATTTTGAGGATATCCAAATGGAAGGGGGGTGAAAAAGAGGAAGGGATTAAGAAGTACAAATTGGTAGTTACACAATATATAGTTATGGGGATGTAAAGTACAGCATAGGAAACATAGTCATTAGTATTATAATAACTATATATGGTACCAGATGGGTACTAGATTTATCAGAGTGATCACTTTGTAAATTACATAAATGCCTAATCACTATGTTATACACCTGAAACTAATATTGTATGTCAACTGTAATTGAAAAAAACTGATTTTAAAAAATAATAAAATTGGTAATAAGCTCTCAGAGAGAGGGGGAGCAAGCCTTTCCTGAGTTCTCGAACCCTCCTAAATTCTAGCCTTTCACTTCATAACACATTAATATAATTAGTATTACATGTTCTGCAACTATTTACTAAATGTTCATTGATGTCCTACACTCATCTACTGTACCTTATTATTTTTTTCCCATTCAGTCTTTTTGATCTATATTTTCTTTCTCTTTACTTAACAGACAGTGTGGAGCATTCATTATTAAGACAATTGGGCAGCTCTAGTCCAGCTCAACTGATTTCTTGTCCAATGATCCTTGTGTGGCCGAGATCCAGCTTCGACAAACCGGCTAGAAGCTGCCCATTGTGAACCTTAGGGTTAGTTAATACCTTGCCATACTTATTTATTCCACTATAAACTGTCTAAATTTTATGAAATTTGCTTCTTCAGCTGTTCTACAAAATTCTTTAGGTAGATATGGCATGTTGTTTTTTTAAATGTGTTAATCTAACTGTAGTAACATTTTCTACATATTTTATCCATTCCATAAATAACCACGATGAGAATAGTAAGGTGTCTTTCATTTTCTCTGTTTTGTGTTATTTCTTTTCTTCTCAACCTTTTGGAAGTTATGTTTCATATTCTTTGCCATCTGTTTTAATATTTAGGATAAGAGTCATTTCTAATTCTAATGGAAGTTTTAATACTTTCATGCCTTTTAGCATATATTTAATCTTAATTATTCAGTTCTAATTTGCTATTTTGTCACTTAATATGCTTTTGTCTATTTATCTGTTACTGCTACTCTATTTAATTTTGCTTCTGCCATAGTTTTCGAAATTTGAATAGTATCTATACTTCTTTTTTATAACATTTTCCAAATATTGGAAACACCAGCATGATCAATATGATCAGTATTCTTGCCTTTTCATGTGATTATTATAACTGCATTAAAATTTTTCTCTAATATTTGAGATAATGCTGCAGCCTTCCTATAACATAAGCCATTTGGCACCAAATCTTGTGTAATATGGATCACCTAATAGAATTGTTTTGATAAAAGAAGAGCTCATCTCTGACATGATCCCATAACATTGACTGATATGTCACTGTATTTTAGTGTCCTTTGAATGCTTTAATCTTTTGACCTTTTCTTATATGTTACCAATATATGCAATTATATATATATATATATATATGTATATATGTTACCTTTTCTTATATGTTACCAATATATGCAATTATATCTATATATATAAAACATACATATATATGTTATTCGTTTTTAAAAGGACAAATTGTTTTCATAAAATGCAAAACTATTTCTTACACCAAAGGAAAATTTTTAATTCTAATTCTAAAACCAAGTCTTAATATAAAATTGGAAAATAAGTAGGGAAGAAAAGCCATTTTTCAAAAGTTACAGACGCAATCCTCGGTGTTATTACTAAAATTTCTGTAGTAGTATAAAAAATCCTTCTTACATTCATTTGCAGTTCTTTCACTGACTTCCTAATTTTAGAACAGAAGGAAAAAAGCCATAACCATAAATATTGGCATTACCCTAATAAATCTCTCTTCCCTCTCTTATTCCATCCCCAAATGTCTTCCATGCTCACTAACAGCAGCAACAACAACAATAGAAATAATAGGACATAGACCCAAAGTTTTCCTGGAGAGTCAAATAGGGTATTTCTTTTTAAACCATAATTAATATGTTTATCAGTCAAATTGTTTCATGAGACCAGTAAGCCATATGAACATACTAGCATACAAGGATCCTATGTACATTAGTTACTCTTAGTTTTTAAAAATGTAAATAGAATAATAACTTCCACAGTGAAATTTCAGAAGTTTTTGTTTTCTAAGTAAAAAATATTAACCACTGATGTTATACATCTTCTTTTAATAGTACTATCCTGAGAACAAAAAAAGTTAATGTTTTGATTTTCAAAATGTTAAACATGATGCTAAACAAATCCTGGACTGTTAATAAAAATTAATGATGTATTATTTGATAAGGAACTCTGATAATAATTGATACTGAAATGTGTTTCTTCCACAGAACTATATAGATTATATGCATACACATACATAACATATATACATATATAATTATATGCATACACATATACACATTACATATATATACATATATTATTTATATATATACACTTTCTTAGAATTTAGTTTTACTTTGAAAAGCTAATCAAAACTGTGGATTACTGTCAACCTGAATATATGGAGAATATCATCAACCTTCCGGCATAGCTTGATAGCCAAGCATGTTACTTCTAAAAACAGATAGATTAGAAGGACGAAAATTCTCCTTATATATACTAAGTAAAAACTGTTTTGGTTTCTTTTGTTGTTGTTGTAAATCTTCTAGATAAATTTGAAAAGCAAGTTTATACTTACTTAGTACCAATTTTAAAAGGCCAGTCTGAAGACCTCTGAAATTCACTTGTGTTAGAGTGAAATGGATAATACAAATATTAGTATATGTACCAAAATCACAAGGTAATAATTTTGTAACCTGTTTTCCCAAAATCTCTAATACAGTCAGAGATAGAAAGACGGTAGCATGTTAAAAAGATAAAGGATCTTGGAAAATTAAGACTTTAACTTCCTCTGTCAGCTGATTTCAGAAAGATGGCTTAGAAAAAGTGTTGTGACTTATTTTATAACATTGCTTTATAATTTCTGCCAATAATGGCAGTACAGTATTTTCAAACAAATTACATATAACTCCTGCATATGAGAGTGTGTTTGCTGGATTTATGCTATATTTCACTATAAAAGAATAAATTGGGGTCACATACACAAAAATTCTTGGTGTCTTTCTCAGAGGTAGTGCTTGGATAGTATTAAAATACAGAATCGAAGGACTAGAAAAGACTTTAGGAAGGCATCCTATCCAACTTTGATATCATGCTTCAACATGCCCTATTGTTACAACAGTAAATTGCTGGCCCCTAGTCCTAAACTTGGACAAAAATGTATTCTGAAATCTCTATAGACTTAAAAGAGGAAAAGGGCAAAATTTTACCCAAAGGATGGATATAATATTCATAATTGGTACTGTTTCTTTCAACTCTGTTCAGCGTTTTCATTCCTGTGCATAAATTCCTAAAAGTATGTTATCAGCTTCTGTCCTTCCATGTTGAGTACCACTTTCTGATTAGCAGCTAGTTATTGCTGTTTGTCAGACCTGCTATATGTGTTTCTGTTTCTTTGCTTTTATGTATTGCATACATTTGCTAATATTTTTTGCATTTTCCTGGTTCCTCAGAAATCAAGTGCAATTCAAGATCACTTGTTTTATTTTTACACTGTCAATATTTTATTTCTCCTTTCCATGTGACATAATCCTTTAGTTTTCTGTATACTAGTTTCATGGCTATCTTGATGTTACCTACTTTCTGACCTGTCAGGATCTGCAAATATAAAATAACAGGCATAGATTTCAAACTAGTAAACTAACAAATTAAAGATTTCCTGCTTTATCATTCTTTTTAGTCATGCTGCTTTAAACAGTATCAACTAATATAATGTCAAGCTTGATTATATTGAAGATACATAGTAACAGGCCGAATAGTCGTTAAGAAATTTTATTTAGGCTAGTAAGTGGTGATATTATATTGACATCTGACTTATTTTAAAACATGTAATTAAAAATGTTTCCATCTACTGGTTTGTCAGTTTTCATCATTTGATATGTATTTTTTAGTTTGAAAAAGCCAATACTTGATTATTTACTAATACTTTGGTGAATAGTTTTCTTAGTGAGGCTAGTATGTTAACGTCAGTTTTGCATTTCTACCAAGGCTGTACCATGAGTAAATGTCACTTAGTATTTATCGGAAGGTGATATGAGTCATTAGCATCATGGTATACTTCTTTCCTTTGGAAAACAGGTGTGAGAAGCTACCTCTCCATACTTAGGAATTAAAGCCCTTCCCTGACTCCCAGGCTGTCTTTTCCTCACTTCAGTGGTTTTACTTATTGGTTTTGTTCCTCATCAGAGAAAATTTGAGGAGCCACAGAACCTCACACTTCTTTGGGATGTACCTACAAGATTCTAGTGTGTCCATACACCTAGAGAATTTCTAATAAGAAAGCCCTTTGATCAGATTATTACTTTTTTTTCTTCATTTCCTCCTTCGTGGAATAGAGAGGATAAAATAGGTATCTGAGAGTTTTTCCCCCCTGGGGAAAATAACACTTGTGAGGAGATGGTAGCCTTTTGTGTTGTTATTTTGTTTTATAAGGAGAGTCTGAAGTATAACGTCTTCAAAGTAAATGTCTCAAAGTTTTAGCATTCATTTTCCTCCCATTACTTATAGACAAACTTTGTGACATTGTCTCTATATCTTTGTCTTTGATAGGTTTCAGTGCTTCAAAAAGTTTTCCCTTTGGAAAATTCCAAGCTGAAAATAAAACTATATTTTTCCTGTCCCATGAATTCCCTAAGCCAACCAGTTGTCCACTTTCAATCTGGAAAGAATTTCCTGTCTATTCATCTGTATATCTCCTTTCCAACTTGTTTTCCAAGTACCAGTATCCTTATTGTTTGAATCAATTGAAAAAACAAAACAAAACTGAGTGTGCTGACAATGAGAAAGTCTTGCTTTCATCTGGCTTTCCCTTTTCTGGCTAGTAGCATTCTGAGGCCCTCTATTGTTTATTTTGGATAGAATTTCTCCAAATTTTTAGACACTCTTGAGTCCTTCCTTATCTACCCAACGCAGTTAACTTTTTTGACTAAAAATGATAGCGCCTGAGGATATTAGCTATGTAGCCATTACTTAGGCACTGTCATCTCTGCTTTCATTTTCAAATATGACTCTAAAATGAAAGAAAAGAAATGCAGTCAAACACACTTAATTTTGGAAGAGTTTTGCCCAATTCCAATCATATTACCAGTGATACTTAAATTTACAATGTATTCCCACAAGAGATGTCTGTATTGAGCTAAATATATAATCTAATAATACCAATTTGAATTCTAGATTTTGGGAATAAAACCAAGAGAGAAAAAAGGATCTTTCCCTTCCTTGACTTCACTAAGAATAGTGTTAAAAGAGAATGCCTATTAACCCAAACATTTAATCCAATTTGGTAGAATTTCCATCAGCAAGCATAATGTAATGTGAAAAAATTCACGCAATGTGGAGAAAGATGTTTTTGGTTTAAGGAATCCAATTTAAAAGTAGCTAAGATTCATACTTAAGAGAGTGTCATTCTATTTTCACAGCTTTCCTCTCCTTCCATTCCTGAACCCACTAGTCCTCTTAAGCTCCATGTTATTCACAACGGTTTCTTATAATAACAAGGGGAGCATTTTAAAGTATGAAAAAAAGAGAACCAGGATAGCTTTTGCTTGAACATGGAATATGATATCATTTTAATCCTCAATTTCTTTTGCTTTATACATTATAAATATTATAAAATGAAATGTTAAAAGATGGTCAGGCATAGGTTATCTTTGTGTCTAATTCCTAAAGAGCAGATGCGACTAGAAAGGATATGTTAGTTAATAGACACCTTTTGGATCTGGATTTTATCTTGAGTTCAAAAAGGCTATCCTGTTTCCTCAAAGGATTTCATAGGTACAGTCCTACTGTGTGTTCTCCAAAAATAAGCCCCAGTTAAGATCGTCAGCCAGACAGATGCATTTAGTACGGTATGACAATGTACCAGAAGATGACATGACTGTATTTGAATAAATGTAGATTGTTATGCATGAAAATATAAGACATCCCCTGAAAATATGCCCTAATGCGTCTTTTGGAACAAAAATTAATATAAGACCCGGTCTTATTTTCGGGGAAACACTGTGGGTAATAATGAAATTTTGTGTTGTAACACAACAAATTTGTATTTTTTAAAGTTAAAAACTTTGTATAAATATTCTAACTCTGATTTAGGATATAAACCTAACACCTATAGAGTTCTTTATTCTAACTCTGATTTAGGATATAAACCTATACAACTCATTTCATCCATTTACTTGCTTCTTGAAAGTAACTTTCTAACTCATCGTCACTTTTGCTTAAATTTTGTATACTTGTTACAGAGAATTCAGGTTTCTTTATTTTCTTCTAAATGATGATTTGGGAAAATATCCAAATTTATTCTAATGATCATTTCTTCATATAAATCATCTAATTCATCTATTTTCTTTATTCAACATCCTTCAAACCAAACATCTTCATACACTTTAGGTAAAGATAACCAACAATATAGTTTCCGTTGACATGATTTAAACTCAGATCATGCAGTTCCAAAAGAATCTTGTCTCTACTGTTATAAAGTACAGTTTGTTCTATTAGGTTGGTGTAAAAGTAATTGCAATTTAACAGGTTAAAAAAAATTTTTGCAAAAACCACAATTACTTTTGCACCAACCTAATAGCCAGAAAAACTTGTAGTTAGGGTCTATCTGAATAGGATCATATGTAAGAATGTAACTACATCTTTTCTCAGAGATAATTACATTCTCAGAGACTTGCCAAGTTCCAATATGAATATCAGCTTTACCTTCTCTGAAATATGATTATTTTGATTCCGACCTGGAGTTCCTGTTCCCTAACTCATATTTCTTGAATCTCACTCCCACCTTCATTGATGAAGAGCAGACAGACTTGATTTGATTTTCTTTATAGAAATCAAGGCTGTTTACATATAGACAAATTTATTTGATGTTTATCTATCATACCAAGTTGTCCTTTCATTTCTGTTCCTTGTAGTAGTCAGAAAGTTCTTGACTTTGCTGATCTCTACTCCAAGTTCTTATTATACGCAGAAATGATATATTCATCATTCAAATCAGGACACTTGAGAGTAAAAGGGGACACCAAAAATAATTGAAATAATTTTTGAAATATGTACTATTGACCAACAAAGAAGTTTATCATATTTATAATCTTATAAAATCATTCTATTCAAAGACTATTTTTCAAAACTGAAACTCTAATACAATAGGTATAAACCTAGACTGTCCCAGAGAAATTGGGATGCAGGTTACCCTATGAATATATTACAAAATGAATGCAACACTAAACTGGGATCAAAACATAGAATATGAAAGGGATTAAGCCATGAGGCCTGAACTCCTCCTCTATTACTTTAACCCTTGAAACTTTATGGTTTCTGGTTTAACCATTGATACAGGTACTATATAAATAGAAATGTGTTCAGGTACAAGCCTGTTTCCCTATGTTATAAACATGAAATCATGGAATCATATAACTTAACTACAGAGTCAACAACTGTGGAATAAAGTCTTATAATATTGGTAACTTAACCTCTGTAACTAAATTTGCTATATTATTACTAGGTGGTTCTAAAGAAAAGCTTTGCTTAAGTCATTGAAGATTGTTTAAAGTCCATGATAATATTCTTTATAAAATTGTATTAACTTTGTTTATGTTGATGATAATCTGCTCTAAAATCATGCTTAAAATATCACATTTTTGCTTACCCTATTATTCCAAGGCAAGAATAACACCTTATATTTATATAGCACCTTACAATTTATAAGCACTTCACATACATTATCTCGTTTTATTCACTTCTTAGTTTTGTGAGATAATCAGGCACTTTTTATAAGAGAAGGTGAGACGTAGAAAGGTTAACAAAATTGCCCAAGATGATATAACTGTTAAGTGGTAGGACCTAAAATTTCTGATTACTAATAAATTGTCACCTATAAGGAGGCAAGTGATTTCTGGGAAGTGGGGGCAGGGGGGTGAGGGAATCTGCGTGGGGAATATCCTTAGAGAACACAATACTTTTCAGAAATAATTTTTATCTCATCCAAGAGTTATCTTTTGTTGGATCACTAAAATTAAATCTTACACAAATTAAATCTTAGACACAAATAAAATGTCTACTCTAATCCCTTAAGAATCTGGGAATCTGGATAAGAAAATATTTCAATTCTGAAATAAACAAATTGTGATAAACGTGAAACTGTTTATCACATAACCTAAGTATGAACAGTTTCTTAACCAAAACAGTGAAAATAGAATTATTCTAGATTATTAATGTGTTTTAGATTATTAATCAAACATTTTCTTTAAAAGTGTTGTGCAACTCAGCATTCTGGGAAGTAAAATAAGAAAGACAAGGTGAGAAGAAAGGCCTTCTAAATTATCCCAGAAAAACATCAGTCCCTCTGATAACAAAAGATATTTATAGGCGGTGCCATATATATATTTTGGGAACGTGATACATTTCTACAGGTTTTTGAAAGCATAAAGTCCACCAGCTTTTCTTCTTCTTTTCCATTCTTCTTGCTAATAGCTGCAATATAAGTATTTATCAGTCTTTGTAGAAACCCTCCATATAGTGTCTACTATTTTGGGAAAGGGTTATTATAGTTTAGTTTTCTTTTTTACATCCTAATGACAAGTACCAAACTCATGCCACTTTTCATACTAATAAAATATATATAAGATTAATGGATCATTAACAGAATTACCTATTGAAGTCTCCTTAGCTCAAAAATTGCAGCAGTAACTAAGGTTGCAGCAGTATCTATAACCTGATGTCATTAGAGTGAATTTTCTCACAACTGATTTTGATAACTATATTTTATAATATGTCATAAATGTTTCTTTTCTGGTTAGAAAACTGTTTTGTAACTTTGCAAAGTATCTTGAAGTGGTATGAATAAATTCTCTGTGTAATTGCATATTTAAAACATTTTTAACCCTAGAAGCATCTCAGTCTGATATGCCATAAAAGAAGAGTTAACATTATTGTGGTAATGACTTACTCCTTATAGTTATCTATTGTAGTATTGGCAAGTTGTTTCATTGTTAGTAGACATGTGCACTCTTGGTAGGTCAGTAGAGGAGCGTATGTGCCCAAATCCTGGAAAGTACAATGGTATATTAACAAATATGCCTCTAGAGAAATTTTGCTTTTTAGCTTAGAAGCTCCAGTTCCCTTTCCTGAATTATATATAAGTAAATAAATTTTAGAATAACTTCTAGAACACTTGGTATTAAATTTCTGTGTCAGATTCAGGTGGAGCAATTGATTTGGCCTACATGCTACTTCCAAAGTTCTATTCAGCTTTATGAAATAGGCTCCTTGATGCTTGCATTCTTCTTGTATCACATTCAAACTCAAATCATTTAAAGCAGGCAGAGCAAATGATGAGGTTTTTAGACAAAAGGATTTGGCTAAACACTGATGCTCTGAGGTAGGTATTTAGTCATTATAGACGCCTTAGCTGAAATTTTCCCATTTGTGTCTTGAGCAAAGCACTATCTCCAACAATCCTTATGTTCAGCAGTGGATCAAATAAAAATCACTTGTAAGAACAGAGTATGTTCATTGAATGTTTCACTTATTAACAGCAGGATAAAATGTTAGCCTATTAACATTATTTTATTAATTTATTAATAAAATGTATTAATAATTCCTGATTTTCTCTGGATAGTTGCTTTCTCAGCCACAGGATCTAACTCTAATTTTGTGTATCACTAACTACATAAATCTTGTTTTTAAAAGTTTAGGGATGGCACAAAGGAAATATAACCTAATTTAGAAATACTATTAGATATGGCTATTCTCAGATCCTTTTTAGTGAGTGTTTTCATAGCCCTAGGATGCCTCCCTGTCCAGCTGCAGGTTATAAGGTAACCTATACGCTAATGGGAATTTCCTAAAGTACACCCTGTCTCCTCAGAATCCAAGCCCAGGTAATATTTTTTTTCCTTAAAATCTTTCCCTTAAGTAATTATAAGAACCACTTAAAATGCATTAAAATTCTAATTTTCTTGAAATCTCTTAATAGGAACCAAAGTTAAATTCTGTGAGAAGCTTTTCTCAACCTTCATCTGTGGGTTTGAAACCTCGATATTCTCGAAGCCCACAATTTCATCCCAGAAAAGATTTCAGAGCAGAGGATTCAATTCTTATTCCACCTTCCTCTATGGAACCTGTTAAGTAGAGTCTTGAATAACTGTTTTATCCAATAATAGAAAACAACTAGCCTCATGAGTGGTCTGGTAACAAATACGAGGTTTTTGGATGTGCTTAAAGTTAAATGTTTTCGCTTTTTTAAAGGAATTAAAGAAATATTAGTAGCCAGAACATTGAAGATGCAGGATAAAATCATGGTTTCCTTTATTAATTCACACGCACTTAAGTAACATAGACTTGTAATCTGTAACAAATAGAACAAAGGTTTTACCTATAAAACAACAAATACCTTGAAAAAGTTTGAAAAATTTGGTCATCATCTGGCTGTCTTATCAACATGGTAATGTCAAAAACAACCACTTAAAAAGATCTTTGGTGTTTGGATTTTTCAGCTTTGTTCCAGATGTTTCATATGTGTAGACATGGCCATGGCATACACAGACTAGATATAGCAACAGGCCATTTGGTGTAATATGGAAAATTTAAAAAAACACTACCTTGTTAGGGAGATAATACGGAAAAGATTCTAGCTTCTAATTATTTTGGTTTCACTGTATTTAAGTTTATATATATTTTACCTATATTAAATGTTTTTGATAAAACATTTCAAACTCTAGGTTTACATTAGAAATTTAGGCTGACATTAATACATATAAAAATAATTTGTACATATATGAAAATACATCATATTATGACCATTTATTTTATACCAGTCATTATGGATAAATTGGACACTATTCTTAAATATACTTAAAAATATCTCCGTATCTATTTCTGGCCCTCTTTTGTCATTCATACAACAAGGGTTCTTAGAGCATCTTAGCAAGTATAAGCATTCACTGCATATATCATGTCAGATTGAAAACATATTTCTTCCTTTTAACACAGTGACACTGTCAATGTTCCTTTTTATCTTTGATTCAGGTCTTAGTTTGTGATATTTCTAGGTTTTCAGAACATTAAACTTAAATAAAACTTACACATAACATTTCACCTTATAAATACAAAGAAGCTATGATTCTTTGCTCTTACAGAACTGAAAGTTTTTTACAAGTGAAAAATGCCACACTAAGTAGAACTTTTCAAAACTAAAAAATGGCCATGCCAACTTTCTTTAAATGCCACCTGTTTCATATATATATATATATATATATATATATATATATATATATATATATATATATAAACTTCTATAAAAACATTATATTCCTTTTATAGGAGATTGGATTAATAATAAAACAATAAAGTTATGTAAATAAGCAATATTTAAATTGACTACATAGAATTTGTTCTGGCATTTTTGAAATTTGATTGCACAATACTAGGAGTCTTACTTTTTTCACCATTTTAATTTCATATTTACCCCAAGACCTAAAACTGGTTGGTAATTCTGTTGGGAAAGAATAAGAATTATATATTAAAACCTTATAATATTAGGAAGATAACCCCATTATAACTTAATTTTTTTATCCTGTCTTATAAAGGATAATAAACTATCCATTGATGTATATATATATTTTAGATACATTGCCAAAATGTTTCTGGACTAAATATTTAAGTTGAGCAATAAACTGTAATAACATAGTTATATTAAAGAATATTCTGGCATATCCTAAGGCCACTCCATCTATTAAGTATATTTTATTTTGCTATATTTATTTTGAAAGTAACACGGTATGAGTTAAGGTCCAGTGTTCTATAATTAGAGCTCTTGTCAAAAATATCATGAAACAATCTAGTACTCCATTTGTCTGGTGTTTTCAGGATTGAATAGTCTTTGCTTTATGAAAATCTTTATAAATTCCTTTATTGATTTTTGAAGGCAATCAAAAAATGCCACATATTATTTGTAATGCATCAGTCTGATTCTATCAGCAAGTCATAATCTACCATGCAAAAAAAAATACTGAAAAAGTGCCCATCATGCCTTGCTAACTATGGGACTGTGTTGCTTGAATTTAAACAAAGTTCTGAAGAAATCATTTAAAGCACAGAATAATGATGTAGGTATTTTTGGCCTTCCAAGTTTGCAAGGACTTTCATACCTTTTGTTACATTTTTAAAAATACAATTTAAATAACTAAGAGTTCTATATAAACAGGTTTTATCACACTTCTTCAAGGTGTAGCCCATGTCCAACATAATAGCTACATTTCATAAAAAATATAAAATATAACAGAGTAGTCTTAAGCAATCCACAATAAAGTCTCTAACTTGGGGAAATTAGAACACGTTTTGACTGTCATATATGAGATTATAATTTACCAGGAATTATCCAATATGTGACATTTTAGCTAACAGTGATATTTGCTTTGGTAAGAACTGGAGTCAAAAGGTGTTTAATCTGGTTGCTGCAGGCTTGTTAGGAAAGATGTCATAAAAATACAGTAATAAGTGTTCAGTAAATTCATAGAACATAAATTGTTAGTAAATAGATGTCTATTAAGTTCATTTGTATTAAAACTGTTATGTATGAAATGAAAAGTTTCAGTGTTTGTAACCCCTAATAAAATTATTTGGCCTTGTTATTATAATAGTTAATTCAAATAAAACTTCTGAATATTGATGTTTTCATGTATAGATATAAATGTGTATTTTAAGTATCAATTAGTGAAATGTTATTTCAAAATACTTAAGGTTCATGAATTTACGATAACATACTTTCACTTAGGGAACTGTTAGAGTCAAGAATTTAGAGCACTGTTCTGAAAATAAGAAACAAAATAATCTTAAGGAAAAAGAAAAATAGAGACTATTAGAGTTATTAAAATTTTTTTAAATTTATACCAGCACGCATAAACTGGCTTAGGATAATAAAGGAAACTCCTAAAAGGAAAAGAGAACTGTATCATTCTAAGTATCTATTTCGGCAGTCATCTGTTTCACAATCTAGCTTTCAAAAACTATTAATTCCTCATCTTGAAACACTCATTGATGTATTTCAATTAAGGATTCTTATTTAGATGAGTTCTCATCTTCAGGTCTTTGGATCTGATTATACGACTTCCTCTTCCCCACAACAGACTGCCGTCAACTTCAGTAGATACTCATGTTTGTGGTGCTGGTGCGAAGGAGGGTGCTAAAGCTCTGGCACCAAGACAAGTCTGAGTCTAGGCTCTCCTGTTTTACAAACTGTATAACCTTACCCAAGTTACTTAATCTCTGTGCCTCAATTTCTCATCAGTTAAACAGAGAAAGAATAATACCTCACAGAGTTGATGGGGAAAGTGAGCAAACACAAATGATGAACATAGAACTGTTGGTTCTCTCCCTTCAACTTTGCTTATTACTGAACGAACAATTAGAAAATGTGGCAAAATTGTGGCCGTGAGATTCTCCCTTTTTCATAATCCATAGAAGATTTACTGAACAGATAGAATAGTTGCTGACATTTCTATTCAAAAAGCAAATTATTTGCCATGAGGCATGCATGGAAGACAAAATTTTAGTCACAAAACTTTGCCTGAGATAACATTTTTATTTTTTTCACACTTAGCAGTGATGATCCACTTGGTAGTGAGCATTAAAGACTGAAATGCGAATGTCCAGTGTAAGTTACTGTATTTTTACTTTCTCATTGCATGGTTCCTCTGAACTCATGAAAGGCAGTTTAATTTTTTTGTACATTTCCTTTCTTTTCAATTTTAGCTTTAGCTTTTTATATTTTGAGGCTATGTTATTCAATCATACAAGTTCATAATTCTTATAATTTGTTGATATATTATTCCTTTTATAGTTTCACTTTATCTTTAGTAATGGTTTTCCCTTCAATATAGATTGTCTACTGTTAAGACACCAGCTTTCTTTTGGTTAAGATATGCCGAGTGTTTCTTCATGTTGTATTTTCTGTTATGTTTAAGCATTTAACTTTTAACTACATATAGCTAACTTTTTAAATATAAACTTGAACACTGCTGTCTTTTGGCAAAAGATTCATCCTATGATGTTTTAATTATAATTACTGATACATTTGTATTTATTTCTGCTGTATTATGGGTTTTCTTTTACAGTATTTATTTTTCTTTGCCCTTTTTTTCTCTTTCCTGTCTTCTGTCGGATTGAGTTTTCTTTAACATTTATTTTTATTTGACTTAAAAGAAATACACTCTATTTGTATTATTTTAGTGATTAACCCAAATGTATAACATGCTTATTAACTCTATATTTTTTATATTTATAGCTTTTTAACTAATACACTTCTTGATTAGTTCAAAGAAAGCCAAATTACTGAAGCTATCTTATTGAATGTGTTTTAAAGATATTACCCTTTTAAAAATATTTTAATCAGGAAAAATGTGTAAAGTAGTCAAATTTTTATTGACTGTATTGAATTAAGAGAATAGAACAATAATTCCAATCTATAACAGTTGATCATAAACTAGTTTTTGAAGATTCATCTTCATGTTAAATTGCACAAACCAGTGACTGTCAACTAATGAGGGGTACACACACACAAGGCACAGCCTTAGGAGTGGTATAGCATAAGGAGGTTAGTATCATTTTGGTACCAAATGGGTTAGTCCCTTCCCCTCAAGCTCCAATTACTTCTTGGTGATAGAAGAAAGCAGCTTAGGGCTGGGCTTCTTTTATTCTCTGTCTCAAAAAAGAATAAGACAGTCTGCTCAGAAAGTTAAAATCCCCACTAATTAACCTTAATTAACTCAGTTGTTACTCTTGTGGCCCTTCCAGCAATGTTAACCTCCAAATTTGGTTTGTTACTATTGAGAAAAGTTAACCAATCCTATCCAAAGTTCCTAAAAGAGGAGGGGCAGGGCAAGCTGTGTAGTGCAGTACTTCATACTGTCTTAGTTTCGCAAGGGGCTCACAGGCTTTCTTCAAGAACTGATCCTTCTAACTTGTGCTCTTGGTTACCTTAACTTGTGCTCTAGCTCCCCCCAGGCTCTTGGAACTAGTAAACCTTTGCTGCAAAAATAGACACATGGCTCTCAATATGTCCACACCCTTTTAGGTCCACTGATAAATTATTCACTCTGGCAAAAGAGGGCAAGGACCACCAAGATTTACAGTACCCCAGACCTCACCAAAAAAACAGTGGTTCTATATCTGGTAGAACTATGGGGGAATTGCCTCCAGGAGGCAAATGTAAATTATCATACAGGAGCTTGATGAACCAAATCTTGGTTAAGAGGCATGGTCTCTCCCATAACTCAAGGTTACACTAACGCAGGCCAACACTGTAACTACATACTCACTGAGGGTAGGGCAGTCAGAGGTCCAGGAAATCATCCCTCCCATAATGCCCAAGGAGGAATCTGTTGAATGCCTGGTACTACCATGTGCTGCCCAAGCTACTTTAGGATTGTAAGTCATCCAACTACTGCCTTTACTTCGGTTTTGGAACTTCCCAGATCTATGTCCCAAAGAGCTATGTCCCAATCACAGGTACAGTGTGCAAAAAACAAGACTTGTGCCCCAGTGCCCATGTTGCAGTGTAGGCCATCCCAAGTACTTTTGCATCAACGTAATAGTCAATTTAACAAGCTCTTCCCAGCCCCTACAGTCACACAGTCCTTAAGAGAAAAATGATATGGCCTACTTCCAAAATAACTGGGATTTCAGTGAAATCAACGATTGTTACCTATTTCTTGTTCCTGTATTCTTGACCTCCATATAGCCACAGGTCTTCTGACCTCAGAGGTTCCTAATCTATGAGTTCACTTGTGCAATAGCCCTCCAATATACAGTGGCACCACTTAACGTATACATTGCCCACAACTTTTGCATGACTTCACAGAGAACTGTAGTCTACGGAGTTGACAGCTTATTATTACTACTATAATGTAAACACCTGATCAGTGCTCTATCATAGCCTCCTGCAACACTGCCTCCAAGAATAACCTAAAATGAAAATTTGAGAGCTTCAGGGTAGTACTTGGGAGAAACTTCCTTTCTGGTCAAAGGATCCATAGATGCCAGGTAAGGTGTTAACAGTTCTGGAATAGGGGCATTCTTAGATGTCTATAAATTTATCATCATCATCTCCCGGAAGTAGTTAGGATGCCCTCTTCGAAGTGCATGCCCTCCAGTTTTAAGTTTTACTTGCCATTCTTAAATATTAAGTACCCAAAGGACATTTGCTTTACCTCCTACAGAAAATCCAACTGGTTCATCTTCCAT
Source organism: Rhinolophus sinicus (assembly GCF_057876585.1). Classification (NCBI taxonomy): domain Eukaryota; kingdom Metazoa; phylum Chordata; class Mammalia; order Chiroptera; family Rhinolophidae; genus Rhinolophus; species Rhinolophus sinicus. The sequence goes on along the minus strand of NC_142517.1, from coordinate 180,505,687 downwards.
ATCACCACAGAATAAGTCAGATCAAACCATGCCTCTCCACGCAAAATATCTTGTCTTTTGTAATAACTATGCCCTCTCCTTTTTGGTTCCCCTATTTTATTGTGCCCTCCAGTAGCACAAATATTCTGATAGCCAGTCAAATGCCTGCACAAATGACAGACACACAAGAGACCCCATTAACACCCAGAAAGCCAAGGTCCAGTGTATTGACCAGTACTAGGTCATAGGAAAGAAGATACTTTCTCTGTGTGATAGAACTGTAAGACTGCTAAAAGGGCAGAGGTTAGTTACCAATTCCACTGGTTTTCCAAGTCTGTTTTCCTTTATCCACCTTTTTCACCACTCGACTCTGTCCAGCCCTAGGAGATATTATACTCCATCCTAGGTCTTAGTAATCTGCCTTAGTAATTGCAGCAGGTAACTGAAATACGTCATATGGAAAGCCCAAGATTCCATTAAGAATAATGGTCTCAAGGAACATTTGTAGAAACAGTCCTTCCACCTTTAGAATGCCTTTCCACCTTTATAGTATTCTAAAGGTAGAAGGACTGCCTTCCACCTTTTTAAACACTGCCTTCAAGCAGCGTTTCCAAGCAAACAAAAATCTCTCATCACACTGATAAACAGAAACTGGAATTGAACTGTAGCACGTAGAGTAAATCCGGGGGAATGAGCAGCACAACAGTTTACTTCACAGTGAGGCCTCTCCGCTTGCTACCATGCTTAGAATGGATATTTCAAGGCAAGTTCTCATTTTAAACTTCGGCCTAGCTGTCCAATCACCTATGAGATACAACGCTGGCTTACTGTGTTGCAGCCATTGTATAAATTGATACCTTAACATTTTCTCTGTGATGTTCTCTTATGGAGCCTTAAGAGATCCCTAAATCCAATTTGAGATTCTTGGAGCATTGATCATTTCCTCCCTTCACCATCACCTTCAACAAATGCAAAAAAACAGATCTGAATAAGGTACTTAACAAACTTTTAAACTTTAATAACAAGTTAAAATAGGAAAAGAAATCAGTAAAAACTACTTAATGGGGTGTCCGGTTAGCTCAGTTGGTTAGAGCATGGTGCTGATAACACCAAGGTTGCCAGTTCGATTCCCGTATGGGCCCTCCTTAAAAAAAGGAGCTGTACCCTCCTTAAAAAAAAAAACAAAAAAACTTAAAAGTAAATGTATTAACCTTTACAATAACTATTCCATAATTTCTATATTGTATTTAGATCCTGACTGACCAAAAGAAATCATATAAGGTAAATTATGTATGTGAATAACAAAATTAAGACTAAGAAATACAAAGAAAATAATGCCCTTTTGATCTAATTTTTTAAAATCATACTTCTAAATCTGTTATTAAAGTTTAAAATGTTTAACACACCAAGTACCTCAAGAGAGCTTTACGATTTATCATAGATAGGCCAAACAAGCTTGATACATTTACTTATTAGCTTACTAAATATTTAGAGTAAATGTCCTTTTTCAGTAGTCTGAAAAAAACTGAGGAGTTTGATCTTTTTTATTGCTTTCTGTAAAGCAGCAGTGGTTGCAGTTACCCCTTGTGTTAAGAAAAGCAATAAAAAAAAATTTTAATTCTGCGAAATTAGAAAAGCAGAAAACTAATTCTAAAGATTCTGAAACCTGTGTTAAGTAATTCAATGTGAGACTAGAGCCATCTAGTGGTTGAAGTGTAATGTTACAAAGCACAACTATTGAACAAAGTACAGGGAGTCATGGTTCTAAAAACCAGTAATAAAAAAGGTGGGCAAAAATCATCTAGTCTAAGACACTGATTTTTAAAGGTTTACTGAAAGAATCTCTTTTTAACAGGAGATCCAACCTATATAACAAAGTAGGACTAAAAGTTGAGATATGGAGCCTCCAATCCCCACACCAATTTGTCCAGCAGAGGCCAGGCCAATGGAAAACAAGCCATGAGAGGTAGTCTGGGCAAATAACTATTGTTTGAAAGGAGGCGCAATAAGAAGGTATAGTATCAGCAAGATTGTGTCTTACCCATCTTTCCCTAGAGACATCTTAGGGACACTGGTGAGCAAAGGACAGTGGTTAATGGGCACAGAGAACTAGAGTAGGGAGTAGGCAACAGACAGGTTACAAACCTCTTTTCACAGGGACATCACTTACGTGCTCATTTGATGGAACACTTTAGAAAACATTAGTATAACTTAACTGAAAATGCAAAATAAGAAAGTAACACATTTGCTTTTTTGCAAGCCAGTAAGAGCTGAGTTTCTAGGTCCTATGGGCTTTCACCAACCAGGCCCTGGACTGGTCCAGGCGTGGAAACAAGAGCCCACTTTCAGGTCCCAGCCTCCTCCCTTCAAAAGGGCAAGAATGTCCATAAAATCGAGGCAAGAAATAGAGCTCTCCAAGGTCCCTCTCTGTGGCAGAGACCCCCAGCCTGGAGAGCAGCTTGTCAGCTAGGCTTGGGGTGACAGGCTGGAGCAGAGTTCCAAAGACTCGCAAACATTCTAAGGCCACATGAAGCACAGTACCCAACCAGGGAGCATCCACTGGGCTCTCCCAGTTCAACTTCCATGGTGCATGCCTTTGGACAAAGCCATTAGTTTGCCGTACACAGCTGGACACTGCCTCCAGAGCCTTATAGATCTGGAAGTTAGCATAGTGGTCTGCTACCTGCTTGGGCAAAGTGGCCACTGCGCTCACTAGAGCATAGTCGTCTGCCTGAGCACGAGCTGATGGCCCCACCAACCCTGGCTCCCTGGGAAAACAGGTAGAGCAGAAGGCCGGGTAGGTCCCAGAAGGATTTATTCTATTAGCAGTGCATCGGTTCAAGAGACCTCCCAAAGCATCTGCCAGCTCAGAGTCTAACAACTTGACCACCTTTTCATCATAGTAATCACAGTCCCAGTTGGGGACGCCCTGACGAAGGAGAAAGTAGCGAAAGCCATCCACAGTATAGCGGTCAAGGCAAGTCCTGGGATCCACCACGTTGCCCAAACTCTTAGACATCTTTTGGCCACAGACTGTCCAGTGAGAATGGACATAGATGCGGTGCGGTGGATTCATGCCGGCGCCTAAGAGGAGGGCAGGCCAATAGATAGCATGGAATTTAAGAATGTCCTTGCCTATGATATGAGAGGTGCTTGGCCACCAAGACTTGAACTCAGCATTCGGGTAGCCAATGACAGTAAGGTAGTTGACCAAGGCATCCAGCCATACGTAGATGGTCTGCGAATCATCCCCGGGCACCGGAATGCCCCAGTGTAGGTGGCTACTCCTGCGAGAGACTGACAGGTCCGGCAGCTCCTCTTCCAGCCACTGAAGGACTGTGTGATGGAATGGCTCGGGGGTGATCGCCTGAGGGTCGTCCCGCAGCCACCGCTGGAGCGGCTCCCGGAATTGGGAAAGCCTGAAAAGGTAGTTTTCTTCCTTGGTCCAGGAGACCGGGTGCCCGCTCTCGAGAGATACAGGACATGAATCCCCCGACGGGCCCGGATGCAAGGTGACCTTGGTCTCAGGCAGGAAGCACTCGTCGGAAGCGCAATACCAACCTTCATAGAGCCCCTTGTACAGCAGACCTCGAGCCTTCAGCACTCCCCAGAAGTGCTGCACAGCCAGCCGGTGCCGGGCCTCGGTGGTGCGGATGAAGTCGGTGGAGGAGATGCCAGCGTCCCGGAAAAGCTGCTGGAACTGGGCCGAAACTCGGTCGCACAGCTCGGTCGGGGCCAGGCCCGCAGCGGCTGCTGCCTGCTGAATCTTCAGGCCGTGCTCGTCGGTCCCTGTGGCGAATCGCGTGGCGGCGGCGCTGGGAACTCGGAGGCGACGGTAGCGGCACAGGGCGTCCGCCAGTAGCGCCGAGTACAGGTGTCCAATGTGCGGCGCCGCGTTCACATAGAATATGGGTGTCGTGAAGTAGGCGTGCGCATCGTGCGCTTGGTCGCGGGCACCTGGAGGGCCCGAACCGTAGAGGCGTGGGTTAGAGGGCGCCAGGAGCGAGACCCTACCCGCCAGTGCGCGTCCTAGCAACCGCAAGACAGAAATTCGCAGCATGGTGCCGGCCGGGCCCAAACGGCGGAGTGGGCGTTCTGGAAGCACGTGTGAGGGGCGCATGCGCAGCCGAGCCGCACCGCCGCTTCCGGCCGGAAAACTAATAGAGAGCAGCCCGGAGCCTCCGCCCTCGGCCGCCGCGCCCGCGCGCCTCCTCCCTGCGCGGGTCGCCGACCTTGCGGCTGTGAATTGCTGCTGCGCGCTACGGATGCAGATAGCTTAGATGAACTGGACTTAGGGGAGGTTATAAAAGCGGATAAAATAAATCTTTATCTTTCCATAACATCCTGTGCTTTGGGTTGAAATTTTATATTTACAGAGCTGTTTTCCTCTCTAGGCTGAACCGCTTGTGGGCAAGAATTTTGTATTAGAGCAATTCTCAAGCCCCAGTCAGTGACTGGCACATTGCAGGACACGGAGTATGCCTTCTTCATGGGCCCTGGTTATCGGAGGGCTCCGAAATATAAAATTTAGATGTAAATTTTATCTCAGAACCTAGTGGACACAATCTGGGAGGAAGGAAGACAAATAATTACCTACGGTACTTGAAGGAAGGATAAGAACTGAAAAAGTAAAGGAAATCTTTAAACACGCTCCTTTTTTACTTAATCGACAAAAGAGGTAGATTTGTGATGTGCCAAGTCTGCCAAACATTTAGATCTGGGGATGTGGAATGCAGTATGTTGTCACTGTGTGCGTGAGCGAGAATCAATCTTCCAATTTATTTCTCAAAGTAATTAGTAATTTTCTTTTTAAATGGTCTTGAGGTTCTTCTTATAGCAGGTTTTTTTTCAAGTTTGCTTTTATTAACAGAATCCTAGCTCCTTTGGAGGGGCATGCCTTAGGAGCCCAGAATTGGAGTAATATTACTCTGCTTCATTACATGCTCTCATCTTTGGTCTATGACTAGCCATCTTTTTTTTTTTTTTAGTTTAAATACTATATTCATTTCATAATAAAATGGAAAGGAATACCTGTGAACCCACAACTCAAACTAAGAACTAGAAGTGGTTCTCTTAAAGTGGTCCCAGAATAGCAGCTTTAGCATCAACCTGGGACCTCATTACAAATGCATATTCTTAGGCCACACACACACCCCTACTCAATCAGAAACTCGGGGGCTGGGACCCAGCAATCTAGGTTTTAATGAGCTCTCCAGGTGATTCTGATCACACCACAGTTTGAGAACCACTGAAGAGAAGATTACCAATGATTTAGATCTATGTGCTCCTTGTCCTTCTGTTCTCCTCCCAGAGGTAATCGTTGTCCTGAATTTTGTACTTTTGCATTCATGTTATAAAATATGTGGTATGTCCAAGCAACATATTGTTTCATTTTGCTTGTTTTTAATTTTTTTAAAAGGATATCATACTACAGGTAGTCTTCGACTTAGCTTTTCCACTCAACAATTTGTTACTGTGATTCTCCATGTTTTTGCCTATAAGGCTAGTTAATTCTTTTTTACTGTCTTATGATAACTTATGAATGGAGGCATATGGTAAGTTGGATTTGATTTCTGTGGTGATACAGAAAATGGACCAGTCAAATTCTCTAGGAGTTACAATACATCCTACAAATATCCTTTGGGTATTTAGTTGATGTGCTCTATTTGATCCAGCAGTTTAAGAAGGGCAAGTGAAGGATAGGTAAAACTTAAAACTGGAGGGTATATGCAGCCCCCAGAACCAGGAAACAAATCCAGGCCAAGTGACAGAGATATCAGGTTCTCCAGCAATTTTTTTCCTCTTTCCCATGGAATCTTCAGCATGCAAACATGCTGGTTTTTTTCGTACATCTTAAAAATAAAAAACTTTTCAACTCCCACTGCTGTTCCATTTCTTTCTTTTTCTTTATAGCAGAACTCCTTGAATCAAATGACTGTTGATGCACATTTGAGTGGTTCAAGTTTTTCCTCTTAGAAATAGTACTGCAACGAACTTTCTTTTTTTTATCTCCTGGTACTTATATGCTAAAGTTTCTCTTGGATATATATTTAGGAGTGATATTGCTGGATCGTAGAGGATATGAATGTTCAATTTTGAAAGAACCCCATGGTTAAACAACTCTACATACCCATCAGCAACATACCCTTGAAGAGGTCTCTCTAATATTTAGATATTATCTACTTAACTTTCTGCCAAACAAGTATAAAATGCTATTCACTAATATCCATAGAAGCACTATTCACAATAGCCAAAAGATCGAAACAACCCCAATGTGTCTATCATCTGATGAATAGGTAAGTAAAAGTGGTATAGCCATGTGCAATGGAATATTGTTCAGCCATAAAAAGTAATGAAGTACCGATACATACCACCATATAGATAAACCTTTAAAACATTATGCTAAATGAAAGAAACCAGGCACAGAAGACCACATAGCATAGATTTCATTCGTATGAAATATCCAGAATAGACAAATTCAGAGAGACAGAAGGAGATTAGTGGTTGCCATGACATGGGGGAAAGTTGAAATTGAGAGAGGGTGCTTAAAGGATATGGGTTTTCCTGTTGGGGTGATGGAAAAGTTCTGGAGCTAGATAGTGATGATCATGGTACAATACTGTGAATGTACTTAATGCCACTGAATTGTACACTGTAAAATGGTTAAATGGCATATTTAATATGTGTATTTTATGACAATATAAATGTCATCTCACTGTGGTCCTGATTTGCATTTTCATGTATTTGTTAACCATATATGTTTCTTTGCCTGTGAAGTGCCTATTTATATTTTGTGTCTACCTTTCTATTGGCTTGTCTTTTTCTTTATTTATGTGCAGGAGTTTGTATATTCTTGGTACTGTTCCTTTATAGGTTGATATTTTGTAAATATCTAACAGTATCTAGTCTTCTCACATTAAAGCGGCTTAATGCAACTTCTTAATTTTAATATAGAATTTATCAAAATTTATCTTATGATTGTAATTTTATGATTTATCATTTACAGCTATTTTATTATTATCTTTTTGCCTTAAAAATACTCGTAGTGCTATGATGTCAGAATAAATATCCATATTTTCATATAAAAGTATAAACATTTTGCTTTTGATGTTCAAGTTCTTTTCATAGAATTGAAATTTTTATATACTATATGAGGTGGGGATCCAATTTCTTCCCCATACAGATAACTAGTTATTCCAGCTTCATTTCCCCACTGATCTGCCATGCCACCTCCATCATATATTAAATTTACACATATGTAGGTTTCTGTTTCTAGCCTCTTTATTCTTTTGCATTGGTTAATTTGTGCCTTGCTAAAAATAACTTTAATTACTATAACTTTATAATAAGTCTTAATATAGATGGAACTAATCTCTTCTTATTCTTCTTCAGAAATATCTTAGACATTCTTCCACCTTTTATCTTCCACATAAATATTAAAATTAATATGACAAATTCCATGCAAAAGTCTGTTGGGGTTAATATCATTAAATCTATACCTCAGTGACAGCTGTCAAGGGCTGGGGGGAGAAATATTTACAATATTAAGTGTTTTTAAAAATGGTTATGTATATCTCTCCATTCACTTAAGTCTCCTTTAATGCTGATCAGTAATGCTTTACAATTTTCTACATATAAATCTGGCTTATATTTTGGTAGATTTATTACTAAAAAAACTACATAGCTTGTCAATGATGTAAATGGTGTCCTTTTTTGAAAGTTATAGTTTTTTCATTATTATTGGTGTATGAACCTGATAAAATCTAAGCTACTGTACTCTTTTTGAAGGAAGAGTGGTGGGGGGGACCCAGAGCCCTGCCTGCTCAGCCTCCCCTCATGATCAAAGTCCCTTCTCTTCACCAAAGCAGGCATTTCTTTGGAACCACAGGCCTCTGCCATGCATAGTCTGAAAACCTCTGATCTAGAAGAATAAACCGCTAATAGTAGTCAATTTGTAAAAGAATAATTTTACTATACACTGATAGATATTGAAAGATTATAAAGCCATAAATAATTTAAATATGTAATTTTTAGAAGCCAGACTATATAGAACAAAATATAAAGTCAAAATACATACAAATCTTACTCTATGTAACTATTAAGTGTATGATGAATATGACAATTCTAATCGTTAAAGGAAGAATGCTTTTTCAACAAGTAGTGTTTTCAATAAGTCATTAATTAACTAGGAAATTTGGTTACGTTATGAAACTTAACAGTATATTAAATAGTTAAAATTCAATGTTGTGCTAGCTTGTGAATTCTGGAGAGCGTAAACTGGCTTTTTCACTTTGTGTTCACGTAGTGGCTTACGTATATACTAGTAGATGCTCCATAAAAATTGTTGAACTGTTGTTAAATTTACTTCTTTAGAGCTGGGCCACATAAAATAGATTGGATTTAAAAGTTACTATTATGCAAGAACTTTCCTCTGTAGGGAATGGATTGGATAATTATCTCTTAGAAGCTTTAAGACATTGCTGAAAAGTGATTCAAACTTGAGTAGTAACTGAGAATAAGCTACCAGTTATGGAGAATGTTTTCATAAGCTTCATTCACTCATTAAAGGACTGAGTGAGCCCACACTAGAACATAGGCAAGAATTGATAATACATTTTCATCATACCCAACCACATAAGGGAGAAACCCCATTTAAAATACAGAACTGAAAGCTGTCCCTAAAATCTACAATTAGCAGCAAACAAATATAATTCAATATAGAAAAAATAACCAATATTAGAAAACATTCCAAAAGTTTATCTTAATTACTATAAATAATATATGACAAGCCTGGGGAAACATGAATGATAAAAGATTATCTATGAAAACAAATGTGGTTATGGCAGTTGGATATCATCAGGGTTGAAGAGAACCGACTTAGATTCGTGTCTTACCCTTTACCTTACAATTGCCAGATGCATCAGAGTAAACAAAGAAATAGGGTAGGATGAATAGGTAGAGCACAGATTGTAGGGACAGTGAAAACTACTCTGTATGGTACCATATTCATAGATATATGTCATTATACTTTTGTCAAAACCCACAGAATGTACAACACCAAGAGTGAAGCCTAATGTAAACTATGGACTATGGGTGATAATGATGTATCAATGCAGGTTCATTGACAATAACAAATGCACCATTCTGGTGCTGGATGTTAGTGGAAGATTGGGGGGGGGGGGGCGTGGAACAGGGAACTCTGTACTTTCCACTCAATTTTGCTGTGAACCTAGTATTGCTGTAAAATATCAAGTTTATTTAAAAAAAAAAACAAAAACAGGAAACCAAACATTGGTTTCAAAATGAGAATTATACTATTGAAGAAATGTGTATTTTTCTTAAGGACAAAATGGAGAAGCAGAAATTTTTTTGACCAAAAGGATTTGTTTAAAAATGTAGAGGCATTAAAGAGCTATGGAGCATAGAGTAATATGGAATGTCAACTATAATTATGTAGATAGATATAAATATATATTCACAGGATGTAAAGTACAGTGTAGGGAATAAAGTCAATGGTATTATAGCAGATATACTTGTACACAATGTCTGAGCAGTAGTAGCCTGGGGGGAGGGGTGTTATTACTTTGCGAGAGGTGTAAATGTCTAATCATTTTATTGTTTTGTACACCTTAAACTGATATAGGGCTGGCCCGGTGGCTCAGGCGGTTACAGCTCCACGCTCCTAACTCCGAAGGCTGCCGGTTCGATTCCCACATTAGCCAGTGGGCTCTCAACCACAAGGTTGCCAGTTCAATCCCTCAAGTCCCACAAGGGATGGTGGGCTCCGCCCCCTGCAACTAGCAACAGCAACTGGACCTGGAGCTGAGCTGCGCCCTCCACAACTATGATTGAAAGGACAACAACCTGACTTGGAAAAAAGTCCTGGAAGTACACACTGTTCCCCAATAAAGTCCTGTTCCCCTTCCCCAATAAAAATCTTAAAAAAAAAAAAAAACCTAATATAAAAAAGTAAAATTTTAAAAAAAGAGCTATGGAGCAAATATATGTGATGGCTATATATATATATATATATATATATATATATATATATATATATATATATCTTACAGTTTTAAAGAAAAAATATATAAGGTTAATAGCTTAAATAGTTTTATGGCCAACCACATATTTTTCTAAGTAATATAAATGAATTATTTACTCATTAGAATACATTTTCTCTGCTTATTACTTCCTAACTGATATCCTTGTATGTAAACTAGTTCCTTTAACCATTTATAAAGTAGAATCTAAGTATTTAGGAAATAATCCAAAGTGGAGGGAAAGTAATCTTTACTAAAATTGTCACCATAAAAATCTGAAAATAGACAAAATGTTACTTATTAAGCATTGTATCAATACAATGAAATTCCATACAATTGTTAAAATAGCAGGAATGTGTGCCATATCAATGCATAAATGTGTTTTTGAAAAGGGGTCAAATAAAATGTAATTTTATTGGAGTTTTGAAGAGAAAAATGATTTATGCTATGGCTCAATTGCAAGCTAAAGGAATTGTAGTTCCTTTCTTTTTTTTTTAATATTTTATTGGGGAAAGGGAACAGGACTTTATTGGGGAACAGTGTGTACTTCCAGGATTGTTTTTTCCAAGTCAAGGTGTTGTCCTTTCAATCTTAGTTGTGGAGGGTGCCATTCAGCTTCAAGTTGTCCTTTCAGTCTTAGTTGTGGAGGGTGCAGCTCAGCTCCAGGTCCAGTTGCCGTTTCTAGTTGCAGTGGGCACAGCCCACCATCCCTTGCGGGAGTCAAAACTGGCAACCTTGTGGTTGAGAGGACGCGCTCCAACCAACTGAGCCATCTGGGAGCTCAGCGGCAGCTCAGCTCAAGGTGCCGTGTTCAATTTAGTTGCAGGGGGCGCTGCCCACCATCCCTTGCAGGACTCGAGGAATTGAACTGGCAACCTTGTGGTTGAGAGCCCACTGGCCCATGTGGGAATCGAACCGGCAGCCTTCGGAGTTAGGAGCATGGAGCTCTAACCGCCTGAGCCACCAGGCCTGCCCTGTAGTTCCTTTTACTAAAGATAAAAGAAATTCTTTAAGGACATAATAATGCATTATATTCATTCATTCAGCCAGTCAGTCATCAACTATCAACCGCACTTCTGCAATGCTCTCCTGACTAACGGGTCTCCCTCCATTCTTGCTCCCATTAAGACCATCTTTCTCAAAGCAGCCATACTGACCTATCAAAAATACTAACTGATGTTACTTGCCTACTTCGAACTCATCCTTTGATTTTTTTCCATTTGATTATTTGATTCTCCTTTGTTGCCTACAAAACAAAGTCTAAATTCCCTTTGTATGGCATATAAGACACATTACAACTTAGCTCTTGCCTCCCTTACGGTTTAGTTCTCTTTCAAATTTTATGTTCTAATAATTTTTAACTGCTTCATGTTCCTTCACGTTTGTGCCATACTGTTTCATGATTCCATGACGTTGCACTTGCTTTTCCCTTTTCCTGGCACATGCTCCCCGCCTTTTTTTATTTTGTGCATATTCATCCTTCAAGACAGTTCATGTATTATCCTTCAAGCTGAGTGAGAAACCTCTTCTTGGGTTCTGGATCATCCTATCCATACTTTATCTCAGCAGCTACCAAATCATATTGAAATGATCTGTTCATAAGTCTGCATTCCTCATCAAACCATAAATTTCTTTAGGGCAGAAGCCATGTTTAGTCACCTTGTGTACCAGCCTGCATCCAGTTCAGTGCCAGGGATATAGCAGGCATTTACTAAATACAGTGAATACGCGTACTTAATAAATAATCTTCCAGGCGCTACAACAGAAACTAGTAAACTTCAAATATTCCATTTTCTGCCATCCAGGAACTTACAGTTCATCATACAAAAGAGGACATTAAAAAATGACAGGGAAGAAAGTACTGTAAACAGTCAGATGAGTCACACGGGGTCAGAGTCTGCTGTCTTTTTATCCAAATTTACCCAGAAATTGCTTACCACCAACCATGCTCATCCTTGAAAATAAAGGACTATGGAATTTTCCTCTGTTAAAACATTTCTGAGAAGTGAAATATTAAAAGACAAGTAGGCAGAAGGAAGAGACAAGATGTCGTAGTGGTCTGCAAACTAAATAATCCATCCCCCCATTGAGATTTTTCCTGTACACTCTCTTCAGTGTGATTGAAAAATCTTTTCAGGTTTGTGTTTTCTAGAATCTGAAATGTGATCAGGGTTTATTTTGTAAATAATGGGAGTGGTGGCAGAATCACTTCCTTTCAATTACTACTCCCAACACTGTTTCATAATGTAAGCACATTAACAAATTTATGTTGTGCTATTAGGGAGGCATAGTGTTAAGATGTGAGATAAGATTATCTCATTCAACCTTCATAACAAGCCTATGAAGTAAGTACTATTATTAACTCCATTTTATAGGGGAGGAAATTGAAACTTAAAGAGGTCAAGTAACTTGCCCAAGATCACGTCTCTAGTAGGCATTAGAAGCAGGACTGAACCTAAGGAGTCTGATTCCAGGGCTCCCAGTTTTGGGGTGTACCATACTACCTGACCTGTAAATGGTAAAATGCAATAAACACTCATTACAATTGGTCCATTATAACTTGTTCTTGACTTCAGGCAAATGGCAATGTATAAGAGTGAATGAATCAAATTGTCAGTTTGTTGTTTTGTTTTGTTTTAAATTAAGGATACTGTGGGAACTGTAGAGTGTTATTAGTTACTATCATGCCTTCTAATAGTAGAGAGTTTTAAACTTTAAGGATGTTGGGAAAACTAATTCTCCATACATCTGTCTCTCCTTTGTAAAGTCTTTTTATTAAAATATTTTAATATAATTTTTTTTCTATTTGGCAGTTTCAATTAGTATCTAGTTTTTCCAGCAAAAAGAATCTTCATATGGAAAGAAATCTTCACAAGTGCTACCTAAAGACTGAAGTGTTTGTTTTTACATTTTTTTTTACTTTTCTTATTTTAGACTCCAGAAAGTTTCCTCGTAGAGCTGACTTCCTTTCTGGAAATGATTTTTGTTTCCAACCATGTTGAAAATCCATTTCTTTCGTTCCTTCTCTCTCTTCTCTCTCTTCTCTCTCTCTCTCTCTCCCCCCCCCCCCCCATTCCCTCCCTCCCACTCCTTTTGCTTCCTTGGTAGTATGAGGAGGAAGGAGGGGGTGGGCACAGGAAAGAGGGGAAAGAAAAAAGAAAAAGAATCACATGCCACAGTGTCTGAATATATCCTTTACTTGTAGATAATTCCATCCGAGTTGCACTTTTGCCTTTTTATTTCCGTTTTTGGACACCTCTTTTATCATCCAGCCAACTGGAATAGACAAAGCACAGTTGGTGCCCTGAGCGACAGACCTCTGGTAGGGGGCTGGCTGTAAATTGACGTGGCATGGAAATTCTCCGCTAAGTTGTAGCAGCTTGCATGTTTCTCCTAAAATCAAGCCCAGCCTCCCAGAGCTGTAGCTTAATCATTATGGGTTCAACGACTTTACAGAAAAATGGATAGAAAAAGTCTTCAGCTTCTTTCTTTGGACTCAAATGTTTTCTTTTTGAGTATCTATGTTGTAGCTGAAAAAATCAAAGCAGTTAAGTCTATAACTTTCTTTTTGCAGCTTAAACAACAGAATTTGCTGCTCTCCCTCTCCTATCCTGCAATTTAATTCCTTACAGATTTTGCCATGGGGTGCGGACTTAGGAAGCTAGAAGACCCTGATGATAGCAGCCCTGGAAAAATATTTTCTACCCTGAAGAGACCTCAAGTGGAAACAAAGACAGAATTTGCTTACGAATATGTATTGCTGGATTTTACTTTACAAGGTATGTTTTGCTTCTATTTTATTCATTAAATGAAATGTTTCAAAGATAAGGGACTAGAAGTTTTTTTAAGTGTTGATTTGTGAATTTTTAAACTGTTTTTCATAGTCAGATCGTATAATCAATCTAACAATAATGCTTTGTTTCTTAGTTATATTTTGAAAGATTTTGGTTTTTGTTTGCTTCGTTTTTTTGTAACATGGCTCATAGGTACTTTCTAGAATTAGGAGAACTGCTTGGAAATATTTCTCTCATTTGTAAATCAGATTTATAGCCGAGTACATGACAAATGTTTGCTTTCCAGGCCAAGTAGCTATAGCTTTAATGACATTTTGTGTTTTGGAAAAGATTTGAAAGGCCCAAGAAGGTAGCACGTAGGAAATATTACTTGGATCGTGTGGAAAAGTGTTTGTAAGACAACTTTGAGGTTTCCAACTATGTTAAATCTTGTGCTTGTGCTAGTTATTTGATATTTTTGAGCAAACTAAACTTGAAGTTTGAAAATACAGTAAAGAAGAAAAAATGACAGTCTTCTGTAAGACACTTCCTTTGCTTGGTGCCCTGTCCCTAACAGAGAAACTCCCTGTTCCAGAAAGTTGGAAACACAAATAAACAAGCCCAGATGGCAGCCCTGTGGAAGCAACACAGGCAGCTCGACTTCACAAATACTTTGCCTCACTTCTTTCAGAAACTGAGGAGCCCTGTACAACTGCATGGAAAAAAACTGAGTTTTTAAAAAGTAGAACTATATAATGCAGTACCAAAAATGAAATTTGGAGTGTCTTGCTTGCTGTTAGCATTTCCAGATAACAGTATTCTAAGTTTCTTATTACAAAGCTATACTTGTAATTCTAAAAAGCCACGCATTTTATCAGTGAATAGAAAGTTTATACTAAGCAAATCATCGTGTTAGATGTTATCTCGATTTTTTTTTTAACTTAAACACAAATTCTCTATTTCTTGGTTTGCTCTGTGAACAGTGCATCTTTGTGAGAGCAGCAGGAACAGCCCATTTTTCTTTGTCAAAAATTGAGCTAGCAAGCAAGCAAACTCCCTTCCAAGGACATACACACAAAATAAACATATACTTTCAACATAGTCATGTTTCCATTTTTATCTAAGGCTAAGGCTACCTACCAAAGAAAGTAGTGTCAATGTTCTTAATTTTCTTTTTAATTATGAAAGTTAAAAGTAGATTATGATAATAGTGATAATCAAATAACTAACCAATCATGAATTTTTTCTGTATGTTTTCAAAAAACATTGTTTAAGAAAATATTTGTGATGTGGTGCTATGTTTTCTCCATCGATTGTCCTTGTCAATTACTTTTTAGGACTAGTTTCTGTAAATCCATAGGACACAAACATACATTCTCCTTAACCTTAAAACTGTCTCTATTCTTAAACTTTCGGTCAGAGCCATTTTGAGCTGCACTTTAAAATTTGCTGCACAATCCCTCATAGAATCAGAGGGCTTAAAGTAACTTGAAATTTTTTTTGATTTATTTCCTTCCAACAATGTTAAAAATCTGAAACAAACCTGTATAAATGCAGTCATCCTTAAATCAGAAAGAGCTACAGCTTTTTTTAGAAGTCATTTTGCTTTTGTTATTATCAGAAGTCCTTCTCTGAGAAAGGAATATAATTTCTACCTCCACTCTAGGTCTTTGGAAGAGGTAACAGAGTATTACACTATAAAGTGTAAGTATGGGCATAGTTTGCAAACGTTAACACAGAAAGCAGGCACACATTTTAAAGTTGCACCTGGTTCCTATTTGGTCCAGGCGCCTAAGTCTCCTGATTCCCCTTTTCTCTCCAGTTCTTTCACATTTCTTGTTTTATTTTGTTTTTGTCTCTGACTTTGCCTCAGAAGCCAAGACTGCATCAGCCCAACTCCACAAACCCCCTTCCTCTCTTCTGTTGTCTCTGACCTTCGCCTGCCACTCCAGTGTACAGAGAAGTGAGTTGTGTGCAGGGTTAAAACACACCAGCCTTACATTTAGCACTGGCAGCCCTGTCCTGGGATTCCTGTAAGGAGGGCTGAACAGTGGCACCCCCTGCCTTTCAGAAGCCACTATGAAATGAGCAACCTTTTCAGGAAACAAAATGGTCTGGTGGCAGCTGTGTGTGCTCATAATGAGCCCGTCTCTTACCTTGTTTTCCTCTGTTTTTCCAAACAGAGGACATGTGACAGTAAAGTCCCAGTGGGGCGAGAGGTGGAGACTCTGAAATTTCCAGTGCCTGGTTATGGGGCCTATAATTACCTAGAACAACTTATTTTCTATTCAGTTACATTCTCTCTCTCTCTCTCTCTCTCCCTCTTACCTACACCTGGTATTTGTTTTTTTCTGCCGTGGGAGGGGGGCATACTTTGAGCCATTATTTACATCTCTCTGTGAGAAATAATAGCATACAAATAAGCACATAACACTCTGGAGTCAAAGTTTCTAGGATCTGAACCTAAGCTTTTTCACTCACTAACTGGCAAATTTGTAAATTTTGCTGTATCTCAGTTTCCTCATCTGTAAAATGGGGCTCTAATGGTGCTTATATAATAGAGTTGCTCTAAGGATTAAAGGAGATAATGCAAGATAATCTGCTTGAAAAGGTACCTCACACTTAGTAAGCACTTAATAAAAGTTAACTATTATCCCTCCTGGCTTTATGCCAGGTCTACCAACCACACTAATGAGATTTCAGTACAGTTTTTTGTGTGTGATAAATTTTCTGGAAGATTGTATAACAATCTATATATGTGTATTTATCAGATGGTGTGTGAGTATATGCAAATACATCAATGTGTTATAGAATTTCTTAATGAAAAGTTAAATTAGCTCTGCAAATGATCCAAAAGCGCTAGTGTACCTCCTTGTACAATCCCTGAAAACAATCTAAATAATAATTGCCTTAAGGATTTTTACAGCATGTATAGTTTTATAATTAAAAAGAGTTTCTACAATACTAAAAACCCAATAGAAGGATGGATGGTAGTTTCTTTATTTGAATTTCTGGTAGAATTATGTCAAAAAATTGAGTAAAATGGTCTCTAACTTGCTTCCTTATTATTAGAACAAGTAGCTCTCATTGTCTTTTATCATCACTGTTAACAGCACTAAATACATATGTATGTTCTGTAGAAGATGCCAGTAAGTCCTGTAAATACAAAGTGGAATGAGACATAGTTTCTGCCCTCGAGTATTTTATGTTCTAACTGGTCAAACTGAACAAGATTGTGAACTCGTGAACTCCTCAGGGTTGGGAACTCTATCTTGACCACCTTTGTATGCCTGTGTCTAGCACAGTGGTTAGCACATGACTGATAGCCATTAAGTCGTGTTGAATTAATAAATAAAAATTACAACACAAGACAAGAGGTGTCAGAAAAAGGAAAAATCAGTTTTGAACATGATCAGTTAGAACTTGAATTAAGATTTTAACTTACCCTTAATCAGAAAAAGATTAAGAGGTTGAGGCATGTTCTAGGGCTACTGAGTAGAGCAGTGAGTTAAGGGAGGTTTTGTAGGAGAGGAGCAGAAAATAAGGTTGGAAATAAATGGCGTGCAGAAGGCTCTGACTTTGCAAAGGAGTGATGCCTTGATTCTGTGGGGAATAAATAGCTGGAAAGGCTTTTGAACGAGTAGTTAGTTGATAGAAGTGTGGTTAGAAGGTGAATGTGAGATTGCGTGGGGTAAGATGGGGGGAGGAAAGTTAGAAGACAGCTTGTAGTGCTCAAGGCTAATCACGGCAGCGACAAGGATGGGGTGTCAGGGCTAAATATCACAGACCTTATGAAGGAGGAACTTCCTTAGCCTGTGGCTGGCTAAATATGAAGGGACAGAGAGAATGAGGAATCCTGGATGACTTCCCGGTTCTGAGCCTGAGTAACTGTGGAAATAACGATGCCTTTTACAGTAGGTGGGGCGTCCCAAAGACAGTCAGCCTGTGGTGGAAGAGCAATTCCATTACAGGCATGTTGCATCTGAGGTGGCAGAAGAACATACTGGTAGAAACAGTTATAAATGCAAGGATCAGGATGATGTTAATAGAAATAGACTGAAATAGATAAAGTCTTAAAAAGAGGGAATGTGGGCAGAGTATAAGTGTCTTGAGCTGAGCCATCAGCAGTTAGCCATATTGAGGACAACTCAACAAAAATGGCAGAGAACGGAGCAATCAGGACCGTGTAGCACCAGAGAACACAAGGAAAGGGAGGGTTTCAAACAGCAAGAAGTGGTCAGTAATTTTAAATACTAGAGAACTTTCAAGAAGAATGAAGATGCAGCACTGAAGAGAATGCATTTAAAAATCAATAAGAGATGAATGAAGGGAAAGGAAGGAGGAAGGAAGCGTGGGAGGAAAAGAGAGGGAAGGAAGGAAGGAAGGAAGGAAGGAAGGAAGGAAGGAAGGTGGAAGGGTCCAGCTCAATTTTCTATTTCTGTCTGAATCTAATAAGTTCTTGGGCATTTCCTCAAGCAGTCAAAAGATTTTCAAATGTAAAGTACTGCTTAGAAAGAAATTAATAAGAAAAATGACTCAATTTACTAAGGGAGCAGCACAATCCCTATCATGGTGCCTCGCCCAAATTCCTACCAAGTGAAAAACTATCTAAGGAGTCCCATTATGTTTGAAATGGTGAGATATTTTGGTTTAGAAAAATAATAAAACCTCACAAATTCAGACTATTATGGGAGAGAGATATCCCATTCTGAGCTGGGGGAGGAGAGACTCTGATAATAGCATACGGTTGACCCATTTAAATAAATATTGATGTTGGGAGAAAATACATGTCCATTTCTATCAGCAATCTACATTATATTGTTTTTTCCTACATATGCTTTTTATATCTGGGTGGACATGTATTTATTTTCTCAGCTAACACTTAGTGAGCACTTACAGAGCTAGGAAGTAGGCAACAAAGATAAGTAGAGTGTAGTCCCTGCCCTCTTTGAACTTGCATCCTACTGAGGGACACCAATAAATAAGCATTACATTATAAACGTACTCTGCATGCTGTGATACAGGCTGTGCTAGAAGTAATGAGGGTCCCAGAAGCAGAAAGAATACCTCCACCCACTTGGTGGGATCCAGAAAGACTCCTCAAAATAAGTGCCACCTCATTTGAGGTCTAAAGAATGAGTGGGACTCAGACAAAGAGTTGTATCCAGAACACATAGAATACAGGGAACCCCCATATAACATGGCATGTCTATAACATGGTTTCACTCTAACACGGTTTGAGAATTAGAGAAATCCCCAAACAACATGGAGCATAATAAGAGCTTTTAAGAGCAAAAAACATCTCATTTGAAATTGGGGAAATCCCAGAACAACATGGAACATAATAAAAGCTTTTAAGAGTAAAAGATATCTCATTTGAAATTTTTCTTTTTTTCTTTTAAAGATTTTATTGGGGAAGGGGAACAGGACTTTATGGGAGAACAGTGTGTACTTCCAGGACTTTTTTCCAAGTCAAGTTGTTGTCCTTTCAATCTTAGTTGTGGAGGGTGCCATTCAGCTTCAAGTAGTTGTCCTCTCAGTCTTAGTTGTGGAAGGCGCAGCTCAGCTCCAGGTCCAGTTGCCATTGCTAGTTGCAGGGGGCACAGCCCACCATCCCTTGCGGGAGTCGAACGGGCAACCTTGTGGTTGAGAGGACGCATTCCAACCAACTGAGCCATTCGGGAGTTCAGCGGCAGCTCAGCTCAAGGTGCTGTGTTCAATCTTAGTTGCAGGGGGCAAAGTCCACCATCCCTTGCGGAACTCGAGGAATCGACTGGCAACCTTGTGGTTGAGAGCCTACTGGCCCATGTGGGAATCAAACCGGCAGCCTTCAGAGTTAGGAGCATGGAGCTCTAACCGCCTGAGCCACCGGGCCGGCCCCTCATTTGAAATTTTTCATTCGAGCATGGATGTCATATCAGATTTGACTGCAGAATTTGAAAATTCATTAGAATTTTAAATCCATTTTGTTCGTTGAGTATTAAGTTCAGAGGATGAAGATATCTTGTCAAAAAGAAAATGCCCTCGGTTAATGGTGCTTAGTAGTGATGACGAAGAAAACATTATTTAATATGTATTAATACGTTATATTTTTGGTGAAAATTGCTTTAATAAAGATATTTCTCTTAATTATAAAAATATAATCATATGTTTTTTTAATTTTTGGAACCTAACCCCCTTTTTTGTACTAGTTCTTTGTTTCGTATAACACAGATTCTCATAACACAGCATTTTAGAAACCTGACAACCGTGTTATACGGGGGTTACCTGTATAACTGTAAATAAATGAGTAAGGAGAAAATAAACAATCCATTAGAAAAATGGACAAGGAACTTGAACAGGCCATTCACAAAACAGAAAATCCAAATTGTCAATAGACATATGAAATTGTGCTCAACCTCATTAATAATCAGAAAAATTCCTGAGAAAGCCACTACAAATCATCCAAAGAGGCTACAATTTAAAAAGTCTGCTTATACCAGGTGTTAGCAAATTGGTGCAATCATGTTGAGAAAGTGCTTTGGCATTATCTAGAGAGTTGCAGAAATACCCAACAGAAACGTGAGCACATGTGCACCAGGAGGGACATACCGCCATGTTCATACAAGTGTTTGTAGTGACCTCAAAGTGTGAACAACTCAGAAATCCAAGAACAAGAGACTGGAAAAATAAACTGTGGTCTACTCTCCCAGTGAGACACTATTCCGCAGAAGTCAGCAGACTCTTCCTATAAAGGGCCAGATATTATAGTAGGTGTTTTAGGCTTTTTGAGCCACGTGGTCTCTGTCACAACTACTCAGCGCAGCCACTGTATTACCAGCATACCACATGTAACTGAAGAAGCCGTGGGCGGTACTTTGCCAACCTCTACTCTACTGCAATGAAAATGGACCAACGACACAAGACACGGTGAACTTCACAAGCGTCAGGATGAGTGAAAGAAGACAGAAGTACAGACTCTATGATGCCACTGACATACAGCTCAAAACGCTGGCAAAACTGAACTACAGTGTTTGGGGCTGTGTTCTTGGGTGGTAAACTAGAAAGAAGAGCAGAAAAGTGACGACCATAAAAGTCAAAGCAGTACCGAGAGGGAGAGGGGCGTTGTGATGGGAAAGGGTGAAATGGAGGCTGACGGAGTGCCTGCCACTTTCTGATTTTTCAGTGGATGGTGGTTATGCAAGTGTTGGCAGTTTTAAATATTTTGTACAATATTTTTGTATATTACGTTTCTACCCCCACCCCAAATTTTTGAAAAGGTTAAAAAAAAAGACTGAGTAGGAAGTGGGCAAAGCAAATAAGGCTGAAACACAAAATGCACAGACTCAGAAATCAGAGAAAATTTTATGGTCGGTTTAAGAACTACAAATGAAGCAGAATCGGGGGGAAGGGCATTGGCACCTAACGTAGGCAGCACTGAATCCTAAGGCTGCAGGAGTTGGAAATGGTCATAATTTGGTCTTTCATGTTCTGCCTATAATAATGAACAGTATAGTTCAATAGAGTTCTAGTGTATTTAAAAACTCCAGCTACATTACTTCCATTATATATGTTAACTGAATGACTACACAGATGTCAGCTTTCATTGAAAACAAAAGATTCCACATTTGGATGTTGTTTATATAGTAGTTTATATTTCTAAGTAATTTAAAATATTTTGATAAGTAGAGTAAACCTTTTAGTATCCATACAGTAATTGTTTAACAATTTATTGTGGTCCAAAGGCTTTAGCCCAGCTTATGTCTGACTTTTCACAAATTCTGGTTAACATAATCCAAATCAATGAAGTTTTACTTTCCTGTAGGTACTAGAGTGTACTGGCTCTGGAGTCATTCTGTCTCGTTCAATCACAGCCTTACTTACCACTTACTTACTAGCAATATGGGCAATTTACAAAATCTCTCTCTTCCTGAGTTTCTTCATCTGAGAATAATATCTATTTTAGGGAGTGTTGTAAGGATTAATTAAGATTAGACAGGCATAGCCATAGTTATTGTATTGAAGAGTCAGCAATAAACCTTTGAAAATTGAAAAAAAAAAAAAGATTAGGCACGTCAAGCATTTTGCATGGTGTCTGGCACCAGATATGCACTTGGTATATGTTACCTATTGTTTATTACTATAGTTGCTGGATATTATATGGAGATTGACAGTCTGTTCCCTTTAGAAAATAGGGTAAAATTATTTACCAGTGTTTGCACATTGTATTTTTATCTGAGGAAACAATGTTTCATAAATAGTTCAAAAATACATACCAATCTTCAGAAGTAAATTGGTGGAAAGATCGTATCTACGTCTTGGACTATTTTCATAGAGTTACATCATCAGAGCAAAGCTTTTGGCTTTGGACGAGTCCTTAGCTTAATACTAGAGTGCCTCTGTTTTTAAATGTGGTCTTTGTCTCCGACGACTTTAAGCAAAGGAGCATTAAAAAGTCTATTGGTTATTTTATTTTAGAAACTATAAGGATAAATGTAAATTGTTGCTTAACCTTCAGCATATTTCAATTTTAATCATAAAAATCCACTTTGCATGTGTACAGTTTTCAAAGCAACTGCAAAATATTTTATTTCATCAGTTCTTCACACTAGTCTTGTACAGTCTAATAAAGCTTTCACAAATCATGTAGCATCAATTTAATAATAACCCACCACACCCATTAATGCTGTAAACAACACCATTTGTTCCTTCTCCCAAAGAATTAAGAAAGAACTGATGGTGGTTGGGGAGCTAAGAGCAAGATGGTTTGCAGCTGCTGCTAACCGCCTGTTCTGTTCAACTTCTAGCCAAAACAACCACCACCTCCCCCTTAATTTCCTGTGTTTAAAAAGCCATAGAGCCTCTGATATTACTGCCCCAGTGTAAGGACATCAAATCAAAGGCTTGGCCTCAAACACTAAGCGTATCATGGAGACGTAATTACTCACTCTGGTGAGCACTGATGAAACTTCCTCACTCTGTGTGCAGGGCTCTCCCCTTCCTCACATCTCTAAGCTGAATCGGCCTTCCCATCTCATTTCAGTACAGTTTAAAACATTAAGAATCAAGGGAATTACATGGAGGAAAGTTCTCCATAAAATTCCCAGTTTATTTTTCCTCCTCTTGCTCCTGGGTTTACCCTTCTTGACTGACGCTGGTGTGTTTAAAGCAAGTCCTGACGTAGGAAAGAAGCACAATTTGTTAATGGAGTGAACCAGGGTCCCCCTACCACTGTCCTCCTCCTGTCCTCACTAGTGAGGAAGACTTGGATCCTTTCTCTGTGTCCTAGGATGCTGAACGCTGTCTAACATGGTCGGGCCTAGACCTAAGAAGGCTCTGGTCTGCAGAATCCCTGGAGTGACCCAGAGCAGAAGTCACAAACCAACGAGACATGGGCCATATTCAGCCGTCAGACAGGTCTCACTTGGTGTGCACAGAATTAAAATATTTGAATTAACTGTCAGTTTTAAAGATTGAAAGAGAGGAAGTGGAAGAGGGTAAAAGGGGTCAAATATATGGTGACAAAAGGAGACTTGACTCTGGGTGGTGAACACCCAATGCAGTTATATAGATGTTGTATTATACTCGTAGAATTGTACACTTGAAGCATAGAATCTTATTAACCAATGTCACCCCAATAAATTTAATGAATTTTTTTTAATGGAAAGATATTACGTAAGAATCTGGATTTGGAGGGCTCATGTTTTACAGTCAAAGCAACTCCCTGACGTGAATACAATTACTTATCCATGTCTCAGAGAGGTAAGGAACTTGTTTCAGATCACATGCCCAGCTAATGGCATAACCAGGGTTTGCACCCAGGGAATTTGCTTCTAGAGCCTAATATTCTTAGTGAGAATAGTGCATTGCCTCTCTAACAAAATAACCAATGGTTGTACAGCACTCACTACATGCCAGATGCTTTCTAGGAACAACTATTAATTTATTTAAAGCTCCTAAGGTAGATTCCATTATTATTCTCACTTTGCAGATAAGGAAACTGAGGCACATGGATGCAAAAGTACCTTCCCAGGCTAGTCAGTGGCAAAGCTGTGATGTGAAGCCAGGCAATCTGGTCCCAGAGTCTATGCTCTAAAAACCTGCCCCCATGAGCACCCTGGAGCTCTGTTAATTGAATATGTAAATGTTACATCCAATTTTTCATTCAATTGGTCTTTCAATAAGTATTTCTCAAGCACTTATCATAATTGTAATGTCTATCCTGAGTGCTAACTATCAAAAGACACAGACCTCCAGATAGGAGAATATGCACACTTGAGACAGTTGAATAATTAACATAAAGCACTGCGCCCAAAACGAGCATCATCATTACACAAACTTATGTTAAGATATATTTATTAGTAGTACTGACGTACAATTTTTTTTCTCCCTTTGTAGCTTTTCTGCCTTTCTCAGTTTGTAATTCTCCTGAAACTGTGTGTGTGTGTGTGTGTGTGTGTGTGTGTTTCGCACATTAACATTTCTTTTGCACTGAGTCTGAAGAAATAACTTTACTGAGAATGCAAGAAGAGGTGGATAAAACCAGAAAAGCTGGATTTATTCCACTGACACAGAATTTTTCTGACATCACCAGAGAGTGAGGTATTCCTTAGAAATGCGTTCTCTACCTGAACAGGGACCTCTTGAAGCACCAATATTCTGTTATAGCTATCTCCTTGGTGATTATTTTTAATGCGTTACATAACTCTGCCTTTGAAAACCATGTTCTAAACAATACAATAGAGGGAATGGCTTTCATTATCATTATCAGTTTGGACCAACGAAGTGTGGAAAGCCCTCTAAGTGACCCCAGACTGTAAAGCTTTTATAGTTCTTTTATCTAGTTTATAATTCATTTAATTCCCTCTATTGTCATCTCTCCCCTTTGCTATTACCATTGTGTCCCTAGTACTACTTCTAACTCAGTGGGTCTCCTCCGAACCTCTACCAATGGCTTGGCATTGAACACGAGATGCTTTTAAGCATACACACCCACAGAATTAAATAACATTGAATCACACAGACAGAAAGTTGTGCACTGTTCAATTCTTTTTAAGCCTTCCCATCAGTTTAGAGTTAATATGTCTTTAACACCTAATGATTAATTTTTCTTTTCAACAAAGAGCAGAGCTGTGGGTCAGAGTTTTTGGCATGTAACAGTATCTAGCTAGAATCTAATAAGTGTTTTCCCTCATTGTACTTATTTGTATAGAAGTTGATTCTGTTTTTATGGTTATGTGAAAGATATAAATTCTTTTTGAAATAAATTTCAGTTTATTACCAATGTACCCATTAAACTATGGCTTACTATTTTCTTATCACTTAATAATTTTATTTTTACTAACCACTAAGTAATTTTATTTTAACCATTTTGACTGTCCTAACTATTTTTAAGTGTACAGTTCAGTGGCATTAAGTACATACACATCGTTGTGCCACCACGACCACCATCTATCTCCAGATAACATATAATCTTTAATGATGAAGGTGGTATTAATATTCTGGAACTGAAATAGTCAAATACAGTTGACTCTTGAACAACACGGTGGGTAGGGGCGCCACCCCAGCAGTCGAAAATCTGCATATAATTTTTGACTCCCCAAAAAACTTTACTAATAGCCTATTGTTGGCCCGAAGCCTTACTGATAACATAAACAGTCACTTAACACATATTTGTACGTTATATGTATTACACACTGTATTTTCACACTACAGTAAGCTAGAGATAAGAAAGAAATCATAAGAAAGAGAAAATACACGTACAGTATTTATTGAAAAAAATCCACACATAAGTGGGCCCACGCTGTTCAAACCTGTGTTGTTCAAGGGTCAACTGTAATATTCCTCATTGCTGAGCATCTGGTGAAAATACAGAATAATTGAAGTATTTTCAAATATTCCATGTTTAATAACATGTGCCCCTTTGAACTCATGAAATTCCTTTTATGAGTGGGCAGTTGCACTGCCCCACTTTCTGGGATGGTGGCAAGATACAGAGAACAGGCAGAACATGGGGTTGCCTAAATCACTCTGAACTCTGAGCCAGGGCTCCAGGACAGAGGACTTTTCCCAGCCTTGAGTTCTTGATTTCCTGGGGTTTCCTTCTAAGCAATGGTTCCAGAGTAGACTGAGTGAGACAGTGTAGGACTTAACAGTGACTCAGAACCAGTTGTGAGGGAAGCAAGGCCAGCAGGACCCAGAAACTCTCCCAAACCAGCAAGTTCATTCTTTGTCTGTGACGCAGCCCACCCCCCCCCACATTTCTCTCCCGATGGAGCTCATTACACCCAATATAGCTCCACCTCTCATTGCTTTTTACCTCATTGGCAATGTGGTTTTTCTCATTGTAATATCATTCATTTCTGGAACATAAAGTGGGGCCTGAAGCTAGAGCTTTCCAAAGTGAATATAACCTTTAACTCTACCTGGTTGGATTCTCACTCGGTTCTTGACCACCCTCACTTTTATGATCAAAAGAACAACAATTCTACGACACTGCCTGTGTGCTCTTTCCCTGTTGTGTCTCTCTCCTACAAGGCCTAGATAACCTGTGCAGTTGCTGCTGAACTTACTAACCTAACTGTTTTTTTTTCCGCTAGCTACCGTGTTGCCCCGAAAATAAGACCTAGTCGGGCAGTCCGCTCTAATGCGTCTTTTGGAGCAAAAGTTAATATAAGACCTGGTATATTACATTATATTATATTACATTAATTATATTATATACTATATTAATTATATTACATTACATTACATTACATTACATTACATTACATTATATTATATTATATTATATTATATTATATTATATTATATTCCTGGTCTTATAGTAAAATAAGACCGCGTCATATTAATTTTTGCTCCAAAAGATGCATTAGAGCTGATGGTCCGGCTAGGTCTTATTTTCCGGAAACCACAGTAACCTTGATGGCCTTCCTTCCTTTCTGCAATAATTTGACCTCTTAGTTCCCCTTATGAATAGTTTTTCCAACTTAACATAATGACCTAGGAAAATGTGAGGCATAGAAAGAGTCATAAGGTAAGTTCCTTGTTTTTAAGGAATTCTCAGTCTAACAGCAGAGACAAACATATAAACAAGTAATTAGTCATCAGACAGTCTGCTAAGGGAACTAGTAGAATGCACAGCACAGAGGAAGGAGCGATGAACTTAGGCTCGGGGAGCAGGGAAGGAAACGAGGTCTGGGAGCATAAAACAGCGTGGGAGGCTCAGGAGCTCCAGTAGTTCAGGTCTGCCCAAGCAAGACCCACGAGAAAAAGGAGGCCGAGAGTGAAGGCTGAGGTAGTAGGCAGAGGCCAGACTAGAAAGAGTCTGTTGTATCACGTGAAAGCATTTCCACTTTCTGCAATAAGCAATGAGGATCCATTAAAAGACTGCAATTTTTTAAAAACTTTGTAGGATTAGTATATAGTTCTGAAAGTAAGTTTAGGCTGTGTTTCCTTACTCAGTCTTAACAATTTATTCTATTTTATAGTTTTCCAGTGCCTTTGTTTGGAAATCAGCGTTGGTAGTGAAAATACTGAAAAATAGTAAAAACAAATGACTCACAGAGTGATGGCCACATACCAGGCAGAACGGGGCCATTTTACTATGAAACCCAGCTGTATCTTCAAAGTCTAGGATCATTCTGTTTTTATTCCTATCATAATGATGAAGAAAATATATTGTAAATAGATTAGTTTAAATCCAAAAGAGGATGAAAATTTGAGGAAGTGGATTTGTCCTGGATTATATAACTTTTCTATTGAGTGATATATTTTCATTTGAGAAGTTGGTATGAGTACCCACTGATGGTGGATTTCTGTTCCATCACGTGGATATTAATGTAAAAGGAGGTGGGGATTTCCTCTGACCCTTCTTCCTCGTCTGTTTCTTAACCTCCTTCCTGTGTTCAGGCAATTAGCAGCAGTTCTTTGCTGGGCGCCACTGACCACACTGACAGAACCCAACAGCCAGCACTGCCCAGACCTGGAATGCATTTCACATTTTGTTACTCAAGAGATACTCAATTTGCAGGTCTATTTCTAGACACTAATTCTTGATTGTTTTCCAGAAAATCAGAAATATTGTTACGGAAGACAAAGTTGTTCCTTTAATACTACTGGGACATTAAGAACATTTTCCCAAGCAACACACCCTTTTCCTTTTACTAAAAACTGTACAGATTGTACTATTCTATAGTTTCTACAGATTTACTCTGCTTCAAAGGATAGTTGAGTTGCATATCAACTTTGCATTTAAATTTCTTCTAGACTCAGAATTCTTACTTATTAGGAAGAACTTTTGGATACCTTTACTTTTCAATCCCTTTCCTCAAGCATTTTTATAAGTGCCATAAGAAATCTTATTTTTAGTTTCCCAGATAAACTTAAAACATGGTGCTTTTGAAGTGTCATTGGAAATAACAATTCTTGCTTAACAAATACCATTTCTTCCATTTTTTAATTTTTAGATTTGTATGAATTTTATTCTTAAGAAATTATGCATCTCATCTTGTTCAGAATCATCAAAACCATTGGCTCTTAATATTGTTTCTCTTATATATGTCATCAATATCTATTACTGGAAATATAGTCAAATGAAATCCTAAAAATAAAGAGGAAAAAAAGCTGCGTTAATTGAAAAAACAAAACACATAAGGCATTGTATTTTTACTTTAAAATATATTGGTAATACTGGGTATCTACCAACTCATAAGGTTCTTGTTGCTTTTTTCTGAAATTAATTTAGAAATGTATAATATACATTAGTATATCTTTGTTTGAGATGAAATCATATGGATATCTTGCCTCTTCATTAGTATATCACGCAGAAATAATGTATAATTCAATTTCGTAACGTCCAAATTTCTCTTTGCATTTGTTATTTCAGCTTCGCCAAACCCAGAAGTCATCAAGATAAATTCAATTCCAGATATAGTAACAAAAGTGGAAGATTACTATCTTAAAGGATATATTGTTGGGGCTATTCATCCTGTTATACAACCTGTGCGGCAGCGAAAACACCTACCTGCAAGTTACCTATACAGGGTGGTGCTATCACGCTTGAAATTAAGGTAAGCCTGCTGTTCAGTAAAACAGTCATACTAAGAAGCTACTGAGAGTGACAGTTTTCTTTGTCTAAAAGTACAGAAAGTCTGAACAGGTGATGGAGATAAAGGATATTAGGGGTTTTGGTTTAAGGCACATTTTCCAGCGGTTGAACCTAGATTGAGAGAAGGAAACTTACGTTTCCTTCCTTAAAACTCATCGATTTTAGCCCCTTGCAGACAAACGGTGAGGTCTTGGTGAGGATGTCAGTGAACAAGCGAAAGGAAAGCAAACTCAAGAAAGAAGTCCGTGGCAGTTCCTGTAGCAACTTCAGCAGATGAGGGTGTAGCAGTTAGCTACAAGTCCTGTCACAGGGCTGAAAGCTGACTAGACCATTGAAGTCTACTGTCATTGAACATTTTTTTGAACTGTCCTATATTGTTTTATTGCTAGGGGCAACAGACACTGAGCTCTACCTTCTATACAGTTCATAGCAGAAAGGCCTACATGACAAGTTCTCACAAAGTGGATAAACCTCATCAATTTTTTCCAAAAAACTAGGATGTAGAAGCCATCCATTTTAGTTTACTTTTTAAATAATTTTTTTTTAAGTAGCTACTTTCCCAAACAATACTGCAACCATTTTCACCAGCCAAGCTTGTAAGTTTGATAGTTTTGAAAATACTGTTGCTCCATCCTATGAAGAATTAAAAGAACCAGACCAACATCTTTGATTAACACATCACATTTTTTACACAACTCTTCAACAATATCAAAACTATCTCAAAGTCCAGGGTAAAAACTGTATTTTCTCTTTATAGGGATGAACTAATAATCAGTCACTATAGCTATGAAAGGGCTATGCAGAGAAGGAAAAATGAAATAAGAGGAAAAGAGAGAAAACAAGGAAATTGGAAAGAAGAAAAAAAGGTTTTTAAAAAATTCCAGGTGTGCTTTTAAGGGACACTGTCTGCTACTGAGTAACTGCCTACTTATCGATGTCTGACCTCCCCGGTGTAGACTTCATGCTGTGCAGCCTCAGCAGATATTTACTAGTTCAAACATTACTAAATAAACATGCCATTTTATCACACAGTAGTAATACAGTCTTTATAAGCCATGTATACATTAGCATTTTTCTCTTTGAGCATTACTTCAAGTAGACTTAGTAGTGCCCTGATAAGGCTAAGAATAAGTAAAAGGTAAAGGTCAGAAAGGAAGAAAAAGGAAAAATACAGGACAATATTTATCTGCATTTAAATCGGATTTTTACTTGTGCTTTTATACAATAATGAGGTATAACAATGATCTAAAATCATTTCTCATAATTTTATTAAAGCAATAGACATGAAGTTTTTCTTCCATATTAAATTAGAAATTAAATTAATAGAAGTTTACATTAAGGAAATTTAAATTAATAAAAGTTACTGTGTTTTTCTGGTCTTATTACATAAGAAGACAACCATTTGACTTGAAATAACAAAACCAAAAAAAAGATTGCCTTGACCTTATTTTTGAGTAGCTCACTTATTTTTACATGAGCATTCTAGCTTACAATCAGCAGTTGGCTTCCAACCATGAACATATTCTCTGTTACAGCCCGAAGCATTCGGCATCACCCACTGGACAAAGACGCCCAAGGCTTGTGATTGAGGAATGTCCTCTAACTTATGAGACACAAACAAATGATGTAGCAAAAGAACTGATAGAAAAGGTACTAAGTGTATATATTTTTTCATGGTATATTGAGAAGTATTTGTTGTTTCTTCCTTACCAATTTCCTTTCTTGTTTAAAAAGAACAAGGAAATAATAGGTGACTTATTCTACCAGAATTTAAAACATATTGAAGCACACATACCAATTTGTACAGACTTAAAAACAGAAATACAGGCCAATGGAAATGCCAGAAATAAATTTATACACATACAAGAAATTTCATAACAAACCTGATGACCATAAAATGGGGGAATAATCATTACTTAATAAGTGCTGCTGGGAAAGTGGGCAATTGTTCTGTAAGAAACATATTCCATACATTTCAAATGAGGTAATTTTTTTAAGTATAAAAATTCTGAAAGAAAATGAAAGAGTAGACATATTCAATTATAAATAGATTGAGAAGTTCGACTTTAGTATATAACTTATATACTAGGAAAACTAAGCTTTAAAAAAAAGAATCGGGGAAATCTGCAATAAATGTGTCCAATGGGAGCTTGGTTTTCAGAATCATATGAAATGAATACAAATGCATCAAAGTGATGTTCAGTCTTTAATGGACAGAATCTATGAACAATGAATACAAAAGGAAATACAAATAATAAAGAGACATTTGGTGGATGGTTCAACCTAACTGATAGTTTTTAATGTAATAAAAACTGAGACTTAATACATTACCAATATTTACTGAGAAATTAAACTAAAAGTATTAAATCCAGTGTTGGAAGAGCTTTAAGAAAATACTCATATATTGCAACTGACATTTTAATAAGTGAGTACAGTGTTCTTGAGTATCAATTTGGTGATAAAAATCATCCCGTTTTATTTTGTGACCCAGTTATTTCCTCTTTAGGAATCTATTCCAAGAAATTAATTGAAAATAGAAAAAGTCACTTTCATACAAAGATACTTTAATCAACAGTGAATAAAGGATCAAATTCTCAATAATTAGAAAACTGAGAAAAAGGCAGAGGTATATCGATACAATGGAATATTTTATGGGCATTAAACCTGACAATTATATTATACTGACTGTCAGGATAGAAAAGTCTATACAATATAATCTAATTGAAACTTAAATGAGGGGTGGCCAGTTAGCTCAGTTGGTTAGAGCACATGCTCTTAACTACAAGGGTGCCAGTTCAATCCCCACATGGGCCACTGTGAGCTGTCCCTTCCACAACTAGATTGAAACAACTACTTGAGTAGGAGCTGATGGGTCTTGGAAAAACACACTTAAAATAAATAAAAGTTTAGAAAAAGAGAGAGAGAAAGAAACTTAAATGAAAAATTGAACACTATATGTATATCGATTAAAATCAAGAAAAAAAAGTTACATTTATAAGTATTCTAAATTAATGGGATTTTGTGGTGAAAGTTTTCTTTTTAGTTACATTGACATATTTTATTTAAATGAGTACAACCAAAAACACCTAAGACATTTCCTTTCAAATAAGAAACTGTGATGTGACAACAGGGATGGACCTAGAGGGTATTATGCTAAGTGAAATAAGTCAAAGAAAGACAAATACCATGTGATCTCACTTACATGTGGAATTTAAAGAACAAAATAGTGAACAAACAAAACAGAAACAGACTCATGGATACAAAGAATAAACTGATGGTTGCCAGATGGGAAGGTTGTTTGGGGGCTGGGTGAAAATGGTGAAGGGATAAGAAGTACAAACTGATTGTTACAAAATAGTCATGTAAAGCAAAACATAGGGAATATAGTCAATAATATGGTAATAACTAGGTATAGTGCCAAGTGGGTACTAGATTAATCGGGCGATCACTTCGTAAATTATATAGATGTCTAACCACTACACTGTTCACCTGCAACTAATATAAAATAATATTGAATGTCAGCTGTAATTGAAAAATAAAAACAATAAAAAGAAAAGAAACTGTGAAACTTGTTCACTGTTTCTGTTGTTGTTCCCAAGCTGAAAACGACCATGTGTGTAAGATTATCTGTGGTTTGAGCATAGCCAGTTATAGCTGCTAATGATATTTCCCATTTAGGTATAAAGTCTCCATTCAATAAGGTTTTTCAGGAACAGTCTTTGACACTACATTTTTATAAACAAGGTACACATACTGTTTACTACTACTATTCTAGGAAATTTCCATTTATTTTTTTCTGGGAATAAATCCACTCCAGAAAATTTCTTTAAAAACAAAAATGTAACTACCAGTTTAGTCTTAACAGATCCCCATCAGAACTCCTGTTTTTGCATTTGACTTCCTGGACACAGTTAAATATCTATTTAAACAGGAAAGTACTGTTATTTAAGCAATTAGAGTAATGGGGATATTTCATAAAGAGGAAAGCTTCAGGAAACATAGCACATGAAATATTTGAACATTGCCCCGCATGTGAACAAGAGCAATAGTTGAATGCCAAATGTTATTTTTGAACGGCTGCCTCATATAAAGAATTGATTGTAGAACAGCTAGTTTTTAAGTCGTTTTAACATTATATCAATGTTTGCTCTATGTTTAGAGTTAGTGTACAAGTGTTTTTCCTGAGATTTTTAAATAATAACATTAAAAAAAAATCAATCTTCCAACTTAAAAATGGGAAAGACTAATTAATATACTCTATTTATAGTTGCCAGACTTTTCCAGATAAAACTTTCTAGGAATAGAAAAAGCCTTTGGCACTTTTTCTTCCTAGTCAGCTAATAAGACCTAGAGAAAGCACTGGCAATAACTTGTTTCCACCTGCAGAATGCTATACCTCCTTACAACCTCCCTCTCCTATCCCCGGACACTGATACAAAGGACAATTTGTGATTATTGTTAAGACTTCGTGCATTGTTACAATTTTAATATGTTAATTTATAAGAGTAAATGACATTGTGTCAGCATAGTCCTTTGTCCCAGCTGCACACACCCACACCTTCTGTCCCTCTCAGAATTCTCCTCATCACCGGAAGCTAATGCAGTCACCCTCTTTCTTGGACATTGTTCTCTGGTTTTGCCCCAGTTCTTCCTGGCCTTTCTCATTCCATTTCGTTTCTGACTATAAATGTTTACATTTGCAACTTCCATCATAAGTCATTCTTCCCCTCCCAATGTTGAAATTAAGCATTTAATGTAAATGTTAAAGCAGTGACTATGTAAAAGATGTTGCCATTTCTTTATTTTAACTTATTTAATGAGTACTTACAGTGCACCTGCAGAACGCCATGTATAGGTACAAAACATTACAATACAAAGAGGAATAAGACAGAGTCCTGCTCTCAAAAGAATTGCCAGTTGAACACAGAGGAAAGACATGGACACCAGAAGAGCAAAGAAATGAAGCAAATGCAGAAAAAATAACTACCCTTAAGGTCTGAAATTATTTCCCTGGCATTAGGTCATGTGCTTCTGAATCCCATTCTTTAACTGATAAGATTGAATCTAATCATGTTTATTTGGCCCAGATAGGAGACAACAGAATCAAGATATAAGCAGATCAGAAAGCTTCCTAAGAGAGGTAGTATGAATTAGGTTGACACATTATATTAATATATACACAGTTGTCAATAATTCATATTTTAACATCTTTCTTTATCCAGATCAAACAAACAATGCTGTATTTTATATTTTGCTTTTAAATTAATGTCTGTCTTTTTTTATTAATTAAGATTTGTTTGGTAATGTTATTTTTGAGAATTTTTTGGAATCGTTTTTAATTTTACTTCAACTGGAGAGACCATTGCTAATGGGTCTGCAAAAATCATAGAGAATTATTAGTTCTTCCCAAATAGCAACCTTTCAAAGAAAAATATGAGTCCTGTTTTCATCATTTCTGAAGTGTATTAGTTCTGTTTGAAGAAACCACAGGACTAGTATGCTGTAGTCTTAGGAGTAGTGCTATCTTGGAGGTTATCAGTTTATGAATGGGTCTTTAGTTACTGGCAAATTTACTCTTTCTTCTAATGGATTTCCTCAAAAAGCTTAAAGGTTAATTGATAAAGTCATCAATGTAAACGAAATTCATATTTTGTTCTACCATCTCTTTTTAAACCTCAGATTAATGTAGCTGCTAAAAAAGGAATGAGATTTGTTGGATTCATATCACAGCATTATCCACCATTCTGCAATGGAGCCAACCATGATGGAGATATAGAATCACCACTACATGTGAGACACACTTCAGATGAAAACTGCAAAAGTTGGAATGAAGGAACATTAAGTGGACAATCATCTGAAAGTGGAATTGAGGAAGAATTTCATCACGAAAGTGGACAGTGTCAAGTGGAACAAGATGGCAGCCCCAGTTCCTCTAAATCAAGAAAGGGAGAAGGTAATAGACAAGATGATAAGAAATAGATACATATTAGGTTAAATTTAGTAAAATAAGTTTTGTGGTTCTTTTTTTAGAAATACGAGGCAATTTCTAAAGGTTATAAAACTGAATAAACTAATATAAACTTGTCTTGATTTTTTTAAAATTATTATAGCCAGAAATAAGGTAGGTAAGATAGTTTTTCAGTTGTTCCCAGCCACTGTTATACAATGCCATCCACATACTGAGTCTTTCTGTTGAAATTTGCTTTCCATCTAGTCATTCACCAAAAGGAGGCTGTGCATATATACCAAAAAAGTGATTCTGTAAAGTGATTCTGTATATATACCAAAAAAGTGACTCTGCAAAGAAAGCTGTTCTGAATTATGTTTGTCCTTGTAAACAATGTGTGAGAATTTTTAGTTTTGGCCTTTCCCATTTCGTGGATGGTTTTCACCCTTGAAGTTAACTGGCTTTCTTTGATCATCAATTAAAATATGAAAATGGCACATCATGGTGAAACAATTAATAAGACAATAGTGTCTGCATCCTAAAATATCTTTAAACAATAGTGTTATTTTGTTTTTCCAACTAGTAACTCCTTTGAAGAAACTGAGAGTATTTTATTCATGTTTTTGGACTGTCCAAAGTTTTCTGATACCTTAACAGGCATGCTTTAAAAAGCACTATTACAGAATATAAAAGACTATGTATACCTTAGAGTTAAGAGCTGTGGAGTAAGATTGCCTCAATTTATTTATAGAAAGGAGGTTGTTGTAAGAAGTAGAAAAGAGATAGATGTATACAAAGTGCTTAGCCCAGTGCCTGGTACAGAATAAACTCCGTATTAAGTTAGTTACTATTAGCTGATCCTGTCGTCAGTGTTGGGTCTGTAGCTGCTCACACTGGTCGCATGTGCTTTCTGGGTTGTGGTGAGATGTGCTTAACATCCTGTACACGACAAAGACCTATTTGGCCACAGTCAGCACAATTTCCTTAAGAAAACCAGGAGCATTTCCCAACTCACCATCTCACCCATCCTCACCACCACCACCATCTCCTTTCTTCACCAGTTCCCTAGCTAACCACCACCCTGATTTTCCTGCAGTGTAAAAAAATGTAGGAGTGTAACGGTAAACAATGGTTGTTGGACCTGTGGTCAGAGAGCTAGTTACTATCTTCCATTCACTGCTGCCTTTAAACTGCTAGGTCCCTTCCTGAACTTGATTAGATCAGGTGTCTATTTCCAGTACTTGAAGTTCTAAACCCAATACGCTACCTACTTGATTTTTTTTTTAATTTATTGGGGTGACAACTGTTAGTAAAATTACATAGATTTCAGGTGTACAATTCTGTATTACATCATCTATAAATCCCATTGTGTGTTCACCACCCAGAGTCAGTTCTCCTTCCATTTGATCCCCCTTACCCTCATCTCCCACCCCCCACCCCCCTTACCCTCTGGTAACCACTAACTATTGTCTGTGTCTATGAGTTTCTGTGCTACCTACCTGATTTAATTATCAATCTTCAGATTCCACTTTCTAAATAGTTTATTTTTAAATCATATATTTCTTAATAACTTTTTCTGTGGCAGTAGTTCTCAGAACCACTAAGAGGGGTAGGTAGAACAGACACACACAAAAGACTTCTTAGAGAATCTGATGAAATCCATAAGACTTAACCCAGAAAAATGCACATAACGCACATATCCAAATACTTTTGTCTATAATGCAAGTGGTGTTAGACTTCCTAAAACACAATCACAGATGTGGGTCCATAGGCCCCCAAGTTAAGAATTTGCCAACTTACAGTGAAGTAGAGGATATGACCCAGCAATTCTATGTCTAAATATGTATTCTAGAGTTACTCTCCAAGGAGACATGAAGAATATTTGTAATAATAAAAATTTGGAAATAATGTACATGTCCATCAACAGGAGAATAGTAAACTGGAATACTATGTAAAGTAAATGAATATGCTCTATAAAGTATTAATTATACTTCTAAAGCATAATATTGAACAAGAAAATTATAGATTGATATATATACTATGATACCATTTTTAGAAGCTATTAAATTGTAACACATTGTATATAATTTGAAGGTATATAAATATATATTAAAAGAATAAAATCTTGCACAAGAGTGATAAACACCAAATTCATTATAGTCGTAGCTATTTCTGGAGACCAGGATTAGGAAAGACTACATAGCAAGACTCAACTATATCCGTTTCTCATTGCTTTGAAAAAAGTCTGAAGCAAACATGGCACAATGTTAACATTTGATAAAGCTGAGTGGTGGTTAATTTTATTATCCTCTATGCTTGTGTATATGCTTAAAATAGCTCATGATTAATAAAAGATCTTAAGAATCTTTTCAGTGAAATTATAGTTTTCCCCTTTTTTCTTCCTTCTGAATGCCTATCCTCAGATAACAGGTTGTATACAGTCTTCAATGTCTTTGATGATGAATCAACCTGCTGGACCTATCAGGAGGGCATCCTGTCAGTGAAAGTAACAAGAAAAGGATCTGTCATTAGTACACTTGATGCCGATTGGCTGGAGCTAACTACATTTTATTATAAGCAAGGCTTGTCTTTAATTGATTCTTTTGTGTGCTGGGAAACATCTAAAGGTAAGTTTTATATTATGATATACTGATATCTAAAGAACTTGAGCTTGTGTCAGAGTTGGTGGAAATGTTTCTACCTCTCAAGTTCTGTGACTCAAAGAACAGATATTATTCCTAAGGAAATAGATTCTAATCATTAAACAGCTATGTAGTTTAATTTAAAAGTTTAATCATCTGGTGTCATAGAATTCTAATGTAATGTTTGCTGTTGGGTTGTACCTGTCAAGACTAGACAAACCACTGTGATCAATTAGTAGAATTTCCCTAATACAATGTACTGCAAATGCCCAATCAGGAAGCTGGTGATGGCATTTGATAGTTACTATCCAAATTTATTACATTATCCCAATTTTGGACACTACCTACCATGTACTCCAGTTTATACCTAACTCTATAATATGTCTAGAAAAGTAATCTTTGGTTCAGTAAATGATATTGATCCCATATTTATTTCTACTGTCCCCTTATCTTTCATGTTTCTCTAGCCTTCCCTCTTTTAGTTGTAACCATTTGTCTCTGTCACAAAAATAAACTTTCCAAAAATGACTTTCTAGGGAAAGTGTTTAAAAAAAAAAGATTAGTACTAAACTAAAAGAAAAATAGATAGTAAAAAGACTGGCTGGCC
Organism: Rhinolophus sinicus; assembly: GCF_057876585.1. Taxonomy (NCBI): domain Eukaryota; kingdom Metazoa; phylum Chordata; class Mammalia; order Chiroptera; family Rhinolophidae; genus Rhinolophus; species Rhinolophus sinicus. The sequence goes on along the minus strand of NC_142517.1, from coordinate 180,467,611 downwards.
GGCTGGCGGCTCAGGTGGTTGGAGCGCCGTGCTCCTAATGCCGAGGTCACCGGTTTGAGTCCCACGTGGGCCAGTGAGCTTTGCCTTCTACAGTTAAGGTTGTGAACAACAGTTCTCCCTGGAGCTGGGCTGCCGTGAGCTGCCAGAGGTCGGCGTCAGTGGCCGGCACCTGGTGAGAACAGCTGTGAATGGCCAACAGATGACGCCTCAGCCCAGGGGGAGCGCAAGGCTCATAATACCAGCATGGGCCAGAGAGCTGTGTCCTACACAACTTGACTGAGAAACAACGGCTTGAACCGGAGTGGGGGCGGGGGAGAGGCGGAAGAAGGGGGGAAGAAAAAAAAGACTGGACGCATGAATGGATGGAAGTTATGAAAAAGCAAATCAGATGAGATCTCAATATACCTTACTATCGTTAAATTAGCCTAATGATACCTTCACTAATACAATTAAAGACTGGATATTTGAAATTATCAGGAGTCATGTTTCAGGAGCATCTGATTTAATGCTCCCTGGCATATGGCATCAGTTTGGCTCAAATAAACTCTTATAAAATTTTATTAAAAAAAGAGTCATGTTCCAGTAGATCCTTTTAACCAGCAACCAAGATTAAGGATCAAGCCCATCACAGCACCAGAAATACAGAGCCCTGCATAGTGCTTAGCACATAGCAGGCGCTCAATAAATACTTGTCATATTGTTTGGTTATTGGAAACTTCTTCCAAGTTGATCTAATAGGAAGACCATGGACTTTAGTATCAGACACACCTGGGTTTAAATCCTATGTTCTCTACTTATTAGCTGTGTGATCTGGAGAAGTTGAGCTCACTGAGTCCCAGTTTCCTCAAAAGGGGATAAAAATACCGCTATTTTATTGTTATGAGGATACAGTATGTGCAAAGTGACTCCCACAGGGCCTCAACTGCTGTCTGAATTCATTTTCTGAGGTTACTTTTTTTTCCTGACACTTGTTATGCGGTTACAGTACTTATAGCATGGATCCCATGTTGGGAGGTCGGTTTATGCTTCATATCCATATTTCTCTCCGCCACCCCACCCCCCCGCACCTCCTCCTTCTCTTTCTCTCCAAAGAGCCTAAGTTGGAGCCATTTCAAACTAACTTCTGAAGGAAAAACAAAAAATACTCCTTTCACAGTCTCTTTCAGGCATCCGTGCCTTGGGCCTTGCCCGGTGAAAATAAAATTAGCCACAGCAGTTGCCAGTTAGAGGATCTGTGGGGCTTTTGTTCTTGAAGCCTCAGAAGCTATTTAGAGAGCCCAGGGGGAGACTCTCTCCCTCTCAGCAGCTCTGGAATGTCTCATTAGACATTTTACATTGCAGGCCATGCCAAGCCCCTAACAAGCCACCTCGGTCTGTGGGGTCTGGCAGTTGGGTGTGTCACTCGGGACTTTCCTGGGAGTATACAGGGAAGCTGCATAGAGGAACCGGTGACCAATGCCTGTGTCACTGTGAGAAGCAAGTCAAGAGGAAGCAGGCCTGAATCGGTCGCTTTGTTCTGGGATATTTGATGCCTGACATCTAAAGCACACGGAGGACAATGCGTATTTTGTTTTGTCTTGCTTCCATCCTCTTCCAACCTATTATCAGAAGTCAGCCCACTATGAGGAACTGAAGTATAAAACCAGATAGTGCTCAGAAATCTAAATTTATTACTCCACAAATTTCATTTTTATAAAATGCCTTCCTTGAGAAACAGAGAGAGAAGAAAAAAAAACTTTTAAAAAAGTTTTCTCCCTCGGCAGGGTCATGGTGGAAAAGCTATAAGGTCTGTGAAATTCCTCTTCAGTGCCCTTTCCCACTCACCCTCAAAGCCTTTTCTGCTTTGAAAAGCCCCAGAGGAGAGGCGCCCCGTCGCCCTCTCAGTGTTCTTGCACCAGAGGGTTCTCACTGCAGTGGGTTCCTGTACCTGACCTTTGCCATCACTGCTGGGCCTTTATCAAACCAACCCTCCACTGGAATCATTGCACACTTACCTGGGACTTGCACAGTGGGGTAAAAACCTCCAAGTCAATTGAGCCAACAAAGACACAACACTTTATTCTACCAGAATGGATAGAGATCCAGAGGGCAGCTGACATGAGACGAGATGGGCAGCTTTGCCCGCTGGTACAACACACACACACACACACACACACACACACACACACACACCCTCGAGGTGCCCACATTTCACTAACCTCCAAATGCCCCCATCATACTCAGAGCACAGTCTCTCCCACCTTTAGTATACCCACAGCTTAAGGCTACATTTTAATTCTTTATGAATTCTTTACAGATTTCACTTGCTATTCATTCCCATCTCTTCACCCCTATAAAAATGCTTTTGTGCAGTTGGCAGGGAGATGTATCAGAATGAGGGCGGGGGGAGAGTGACATTGAAACCTGTATTTATTCACTTCACATATATGTATATATGCCAGGCCCTACGCTAGGCATTTGGGTAGGTTTACAGCTGTGAGCAAAATGGATGTCATCCCTACTCTCGAAGAGCTGGCCACATGGATTCAGGCAGTCAGGCAGTAACAGGTGTCAAAACATATATATGTAATTTCAAAATCGAGAAAAGTATCGTAATGTCACCCCACAGGATAGCGTAATGGGAGCAACAGAGAAGAACCCACCTAGAGGGGTAGTCAGGATGTCCTGTCTGACTGAGACTGGAAGGCTGGGGAGGAGCCGGCATGGGACAGTCAGAGATAGATAGTTCTGGGCAGGGGAAACACCCCCGAATGTACAAAAACACTAGGTCAGGAAAGAGGAACCGGGAACAGGTCTCTGTCAGTGCAGCAGCCTATGCAAGAGAGAATGAGTCCCGACAAGGTGGGGAGATAAGCAGCAGCCACCCCACGCAGAGTCTTAGAATATGATAATGCAACAAGAGCCAACATGTATTTGTACTTATTATGTGCCAGCATTGTTTTGAACACTCTACATTTATTAATTCATTTAATCCCCACAGCAACCCTATGAGGTAGGTATGATTATTCCTCTTTTACAGGGGAGAAAACTAAGGCACAGAGATATTAAATAATGTGCCCATATTCACACAACTAGAAAGTGGGGGGCGGGTACCTAAGTAGAGTGTGTGCTCTTTAACCAATTTGCCATCCTGGCAGGAACTTTATTCCAAGTCATTCACTAAAAGTGTAAAGAACGAGTTATGACCTGATCTACATTTTTTTAAAAGCCTCTTTGGCATCATTTTGGGAAATGGATCATAGAGGGCAAGAGTGGAAGTGGAGAGGCTGTTGCAACTTTGCAGGTGGAGATGGAGAAAAATAGACAGGCTGAGATTTGTTTTGGAGACAGAATGCTCATGAGTGAGATGCAGAAGAAGAGTTCCCCATGTGCCTGCGCTCCACTTCTCAGAGATGGTCATGGGCCCACCTCTAGGCAGTTTAATGCCAAAAATGATACTTGGACAAAAAATACTAAAATGGAATGTTACCCCTCCTCATGTTTGCAGGACTGTCAATGACATATCTGGCTGAAATGAATGTGTAAGATCACGTCTAGACAAGTAAACCATTCCCTGGGAATTCTTTACGCTTGTGCTTCTAAAAACCAAGGTCCACTTACCCGTGGCGTATGCAGCCTTGTGCCAGAGAGTACAAGTTCACAGGATAAACCTCCTCCTGGAGTGTCAATATTACTTTAAGATTGGGGTACGGGGGTGAGGAGAGGGCCGAGGGGAGAACATTATGTTTTTCAAATATGAGTATATTTGAAGATGATGCAAAGCTTGCATGGATTTTAAGATACAACAGTGGACTTTAAGGAAACCTTATTCTTGTCACAGTTGTTTCAAACTGTACCTGGAGACCATCCTTCACTGATACAAGTTGTACTTTCCTTGGCTATGCGTGGTACTTGGCTTAAAATTTTTTTGAGGGAGAGATCCAAGATGGCAACATAAACACTGTGCCTGCTTCCTTCCATGAACACATTAAAATTACAACTAAATTATAGAACAATCAACCTGGAGAACCACTTGAAGTCTGGCTGAAGTTTTATAACTAAGGATATAAAGAAGCCACATCAAAACTGGTAGGAGGGGTGGATACGCAAAACAGGCCCCAAACCTCCATGTGGGAGTTGAGAATCAGGAGGGATAACTCAGCCACAGAGGCGATCCCAAGAAGAGCAAGGGACACCAACCCCATACCAGGCTCCCCAGCCCAGAGTACTGGTACCAGGAAGAGAAGCCCCCACAACATCTGGCTATGAAAAACAGTGGGGATCCCAACTATCCAGGTGGGACAGAGGCTGCAGGAAACCCAGATGTCCTCTTAACAAGCTCACACACAGACTCTCTCACTGCCAGGCACTCACCTTGGGCTCCGGCGGAGGGATGGTGACTTGGGAGACATCAGAGGCAGACGGGAGGAGGGAAGGCAGACTGAGGTGTGTGGCTTCAGGGTGGGGCTGGAGAACCATCACCATTTTCCCTGTGTGGAATCCTGCTCCCTTGCAGCCAGCAGGTGGACGCCATCTTTCCTGTGTTGAGCCCGCCCCCACACAGCCAAATCTGAATCTGATTGGTTTGTGAGCTTCACTGCTCCACCCTGCTGACCCACCCTACCCAACTCCCCCAACACCAGAAGCACTTTTTGGGAGCAAATAGCTCTGCCCACACTGCACTCTTTCTTGGAAAACTATCAGTGCCCACGGGCCCCAAGCAGGTGCAACTGGCCTCAGTGTGCTCTGAGACTTTTGCTGAGTAGCTCCAGGCTCAGCACTGGCACCAAACCAGAGTCTGCATTAACCTGTGATCTCAGTTCTTCCCACTCTAGTGACTCCCCGAGGCCCTGCTTCACCCAATTCGAGGCTTTATCAGTGGCTGAAACTTAAAGGAATTGGCAGGTGTGGGTGGAAAAAGGGGAAGGGATTAAGAAGTACAAATTGGTTGTTAAAAGTGGTTATGAGGATGTAGGGTATAGCAATAAGGAATATAGTCAATAACATTTTAATAACTATGTATGGTGTCAGATAGGTACTAGATTTGTTGGGGTGATAAATGGAAGTGGGTTGGGGTGCAAGGTGAAAAAGGTGAAGGGACTAAGAAGTACAAATTGATAGTTACAAAATAGTCATGTGGATGTAAAGCAAAGCATGGGGAATATACTCAACGATATGGTAATAACTGTGTATAGTGCCAGGCAGGTACTAGACTAGTCAGGGGGATCACTTTGTAAATTATATCAATGTCTAACCACTATGCTGTATACCTGAAATTAATAAATGAACTAATATTGAATGTCAATTGTCATTGAAAAATTAAAAGAAGGGAGGAAGGTGAAGCAGAATAAGAGGTCCAAATTTCCAGGTATAAAACAAATAAGTCGTGGGGATGTAATATACAGCATAGGGAATATAGTCAATTACAATGTGATATCATAATATGGTGTCAGGTGATTACTGGACTTACGAAAGTGAGAAGAAAGGACTTTAGTTTTTAGCTGAAGTATAACATACATATACAAAGTGAATTAATCTTATGTGTACAGCTGTTCAAGATGCAGAACATTTCCTTATACATCAATTAGATCGCACCAAAGCTAAAAAAAATCATCTGTCCAGGGAAGCTGGCAGCCGCCCCAGACTTCCAACCAGTGGTTGCACACACACCCTCCTGGGGTGCCTGGGGTTTGGGCCTCATCTGTGTCACTCTGGACCACCTATTTTCCATGAAGCGATGACATACTGGAGCTGTTGTAGAAGAAAAACTTCTAATTTCAATACATTCTTAGCCTGAGAGGGCTGTACAACAGGGAAACATGTGTGGACTGCAAAGGATGCTGAGGGGAAAGTTCCATGTAGACATGACTGGCATCAGATGGGGGTGAAGTCACTATTTCTGTGTGTGCTAAAAACTCACTTACAGAACTTAGTCAAGTAGTGGCAAGCAGTCCATTGTTAAATGTGCACACTGTATTCAAAGGAAAGAAGGAATGTCATCAAAATGTGAAATTATGGGGTGTACTTGATGTAAAGCGAGGTTATGTAACTATGACCGCAACAAAAATTGAGATCATCATGAGAAAAGCTGAACCTATGCAATGGGCAAGTCTGGAATTGCCTGCAACACAAAACCAGGAAAAACAAAAAGAACATACAACAGAATGAGCTGAGAGGGAATAAAAAGTCGTTACCTGTTTCAGAATCCGTAATATGTGCTTATGTGGTGGTTTGCTGCTGTAATCTTTTGACTTGTTTTGCTGTTATTGTTAAATCTGGCATTTCAGGGCAACAACAGATTCTTAAAAGCAAAAGTCAGTTGATCTTTTAATGCGTCCCATTTTCCTTTTGAGTTACCTAAGATTGATCATTCATTTCTCCTCACTAATAGAACTGTAGTGGTGTCCTATACTTAAAGAAGCTACAAATTAGCGCATAAACAGTTACAGTATTTCTTAGTGTTACATTATGTTAAGCTGAGAACTATAAAGTAACATTTGTTCACATCTTTCTGTTATTCCATAATTAGTAAAGCAAGATGGAATACCAAAATTTTAATTAGTTTTTTCATGAGTTTGTGTTCCTATAAAACTTGAAAATCTTTAAGGAAGAGGTAGAGCTCTGCAGTTTTTTCCACTTGGGATGGTTACTTTCTGTAGGAGGTTTAATTCTGAGGCAGTGTAGTAAGTAGTTAAAGAGGAATATATGCATTGATTAACAAATTAGAGTTAATTTACAACTAATTGAAATAAAAAACTATATCGGTACCTATATTACTTGCCAAGCAGTATGATTTAAGAGTATAGGAAACATGGGGCAGCCAATTGGCTCAGTTGGTTCAGTTGGTTAGAGCGCAGTGCTCATAACACCAAGGTCACCAGTTTGATTCCCACATGGGCCAGTGAGCTGTGCCCTCCACAACTGGAGTGAAAGCAACGGCTTGACCTGGAGCTGATGGGTGCTGGAAAAACACACTGCTCCCCAATAAAAAAAATTTTTTTAAGTATAAGAAACATTATGAATAAAAGTATAGAGGCAACAATTCGGTTAAAATTTACCATTGTATAAGACTAAGCAATAATGTTAACTATCTCTTTCCTGATTATTTATAAGGTCTTGCTATGTATGGTTTTATGACTAAATTATATCTGAATTATAGCCTACACCCTCTTACAATCTTTAATTATATAAAGAGAAATTAAATATATATCTGGCTTCCCTGATAGAAAATTATATCTATAAAATTATAGATTAAAAAGCTTATGGAAATACACTAGAATATCAGAAAACAATCTAAGTTTTGCTTTATGACAACTATCTATTACATGTTAAATAAAGTAGTGTAATTGTTTTGGAGGGTTTTTTTAGGCTTTCATGAACAGTTTGACAATTCTAGGTGATACAATTTTGATTACATATTGTACTTTATTAAATAGGTTTCACAGAATTAGATTGTTTATGCTAATTGAACCCATTAAAGGATAAGTTATTTTTGAGGTAGTGTAGAGCTCACGAAGAAAATGAAAAATAAGAAATGTTATGAAGTCCAAAACTCTGGCAGAACTTAATAAGCTTGGGCATGAATTATGCTTAAATAGATTAAAATGATTATTTTCTTTTTTAAAAAATCATATGTCAATTATATCTCAATAAAGCTGGAAGGAAAAAAGAAATGCAAAAAAATAAAAAGGTACAGGATATTTCCAATATTCCAGAAGACCTCCTCATGACCCTTTCCAGTCAATATCCTCCCATCCAGAGATAAGCATTATTCCAGCTTCCACCACCATGGATTAATTTTGCCTGTTCTTGAACTTCATGTAGGCTGAAGCATAAAGTATGTAGTATTTTATATCTGGCTTCTTTTGCTCAACATAGTATCTCTGAAATGCATCCATATTGCTGCATAGCAGTGAGTCTTTCATTTTTTATTCTCATATAGGATTGCACTGTATGAGTCTACCACATCTTCTCTCTTTCAAACAAAAGAAATTTAGAAGTATTAGGGAACCCCAGTATTGAGAATAAGAAAACAGATGCAGAGCCACAAAACCTACTGTTCTCACATTATAGAATCCCCAAAATAAATAAGAGGCAGATTTTAAATAACTACATAGTTATCGCAGTATATAATTATTTTTTAAATTCGTACCCACATTCTGAAAAAGGACTTGGACCATATACATTTTTAAAGATGATCTAGTGATGTCCTGAACTTAAAATCAGAAACAGATTTGAGTTCTCTGGTCACTTTGGTGTGACAGGGGCCAGGACATTTAAAGGAAGTGGAAAATACACTGTAATTAGAAAACAAATTACAACTACGTAGTAAATTTAACTTGACTTGTTCTTGGAAACCACTCTGAACAACGTAAGTTCTTTGTGATATTCTGCTTTAACTGTGATATAAAAATAATAATATAATGATTTTCTCTTAAAGTTTATATCCTGTTAATAAAAATTAAAACTGAAAATTATATTGAAATTACTTTTGTCTTTTTTATATTTAAGCTTAGTAGAACATTTGAAAACTTTGTAGGCCTTTGTTATTTAGATTAACTGTCAACTTTGATGTGACATTGTGCTGTGTAAAAACCAAAATGTTTAACCAGCCCGCGACCATGGGAAAATTGTCTCCTATTGCAAAATTGGAGACAAAAGAACTTCCATAAAATCATTTTAGTTTTGGCCAGCTGGTTATTGTCAACTATTCAAGAAAACGTCAGAGAGGCCCTCCCTTAAAACTTCCTTCCCAGCAGGAATTCTTTTGACAATGACTTCTGTGTAGGATCTTCCTGTTACCATTCTTTATTTTTTTTTAAGCATCATTGAGGTAAAGAATTGTCCTGTGTTTATATTCTTTGAAGACATCTTACCTCGCTTAGTTTTCATATTACACCTGTAAATTTCAAGGATTAACATTTTTAATGTTGTTTCTTTTAATGGTATAATTAACATGCGTACAACGTACAGATCAGAAACCAAAATTTGATTTGAAGGTGAAGTCATTTGCAGATGTATTTTAGGCTCAGGAAATCTTCTTGCCTCTCACTGTATGATATTATTTTATCTTGTTTTTGTTATTGTAGTTTTCATACTTATCGTTTGATTTTAATTCAGTGAAGTATAAAATTGTCTTGACCTTTGCAAAAAAAAAAAAAATTAACCTTCAAAGAAGAAGAGGGTGTTATTGATTGAGCCATAACCTGTGTTCATTAATTGATATGTTTTTCTTTAAACTTCCGATAAGGGTTACTCAAGGATTTAAACAATCTTAAGAGACACTTAGTATTTACAACTCTTCTTAATTGAATCCTTTTCCTCACAGGGGACCATTTGCCTAAATCTTTGGAAGGGTTCTTTATCTATGAAGAAGAAGGCTCTGGAGTTCCAGGTTCCAGTAGGAAAGGAAATGATGCCATCGTAGTAGAACAATGGACCGTTATCGAGGTAATCTGCAGTTTTCTGACAATTTAGCTTTACTTTTATATTTAGTTTAACATGGTAAAGATCTTCATTGTCGAACACGTGCAGTAGCCTTCAGACACCTTTGTGCAGTGTTCAGAATTTCATCACAAATGCGTGAACAAACGTCTTTCAGATCTGTGAACATGGCTTTACCCAATGCTCAACTTTTTTATAAGACAGCAAAATGATTACCTATACACAAATAGCAGTAGATTCCCAAAGAATTGGCTTTCTAATTCTAAACAAAGTCCCCCAGCACTGAAATTCTCTTTAAACTTGCCAGATGGTGGAAAGTGAAAAAAATTCAATTACTAGTATTTTATCTCCAAGTAACCCATGTGAACTATCAAAGGCAAAAATATCCAAAAGGTATTTTCTCTCTCAGCAGGCCAAATATGTACACACAGCAATGTCCTTCCTAATCAGAGATGACACTGCTGCTGTGTGCCCTCTGAATTCAGATATCACCAAATGGAGCCCTTGAGGTGAATTCAGGTATATTGTGTTGTGTGTAGGAGGCAACAGCCTCTTCCATAGATACTGCCGCCTTTCAGGTCTTGCAAAGGTTAGAGAAACATAGCCCATTTTCAAAGCAACTAGAAATCCCATTGAGGGGAATAAAAAGGATTTGGGGGAAAAGGTAAACCTCCAAGGAAAAATCAATGCCAGCTGAGGAAGAAGCAGTGGACTTCCCACACCTAAGCTCCTCTCACCTTTCACTCGCCAGTTCTCACTCTCCACTCTGGTCCTCACCTCCCAGTCCTAAACCAGTGTTTCTGAAAGCGTGGTCTGTAAACTAGTTGGATCCAAATCACCTAGGGAGCTTATTGAAAATACAGATTCCTGTCCTGCCCCACACATTAGTGTCTGATGCCAGCACAAGAAGAAAGGCCCCCACTTTGGAGAACCAGATGGAAACCTCTCTCCACTCTGATCCGCAGTGTTTCTAAACTGGTTCCAGGGTTGGAAGGCAGCAGGTAGCAGAAAAGGTAGCCCAGGAAGACTGCAAACTGGTGAAATGGTACTTAATGGAGCGTGAACTCCCCTTACTGGAACGCCCATCGCCCTTTACTGTAATCACTTGTGGAGCTGGTTGTCTCTGCCATGACTCTGCGCGGTTATGCTTACCCACCACACAGGGCTGTGAGATCAAGACGGATTACGGCCCTCTGCTGCACACTCTGGCTGAGTTTGGGTGGCTCCTGACCAGCGTGTTGCCTACACCGATACTGAGACATGACAGGTAACGCCAAAGTATCCTTACATACTCTCTTGTAATTCTAAAATACGGTTCGTTTGTTAGATAATTCAATTTAACAAATGCCTATGTAATGCCTACAGAAAGCATTTCCCTGGAATTCTAATCTGATTTCATGGACCTTGGAGATCAGCACATGTAATCCCCTCCAGTTATATGTGTACACGCTGTTAGTCTCCTTCCGGAGGGCAGAGCCAGCGCAGGGCCATGGGAGAACGACTCCCGGCTCAGGGCTGCTTAGCACTCCGAACGCTGCCTCTTCCTGGAAGACGGCATTCCTAAACCCTCTTTTCTAACTCAAGGTGCCGGTGCTTTCCTAGAGTGAAGACTGAGTGCCAATAAATCTGCAAACAGGGACGCACCGCCCCCTCTGTAGGGCCCACGGTCCTGCTTCTTTGCACTGCGTGTGCAGAGCTGCGGCGCCCAGCGCACAGCCCGGATTAGGCCTGCGGCGGCGTCGGGGAGGCGGGGAGCCAGGAGGGCCGCGCTTCGGCCTCCATTCCCCCGCCCCCTGCGGCCCGCTAGGTTACCTTTCACCGGAGCACCGACTTGCTACGTACCTGTCTGCCACTAAAGTAAATGCCTACATTAGTGCCAAAATGCCAACACTTCACAAATACCAACAATTCCTTTTCTCCTTTTACTAACTTTCCCTATTTCCCTTCCTGGGGAGGAAAAATTGAGTTTTTTTTGTTTGTTTGTTTTGTTTTTGAGAGTGAGAGAGACAAATTCAGTCTTCTGTATAAAGTGTTTTGCTATCCCTTGGACTCAGATCTGTTCCTTCTGCCCTCTTTGGCATCCAGCCAATGATTGGCTGTCCTGCCCGGGGCCAGAGACTACCTACAGAGGACAGCACCTGAGCGTTCTCCTCCAGCAGAATCAGTCATGGTTTAACATTCTGAGTAAGTGTCAGGTGTGGCTGAGGAAGACAACTCCTCCTTCCTTGGTCTGTCTCATCCACCCTTCTCACCTTCTCTGGTTTTCCTAGTTTAGTAATTTACCAGTATCCCAATGTCCCCACAAACTTTAAAAACATTTGATTGACTTGGCTCTATAATAAAGCCACACCTTCTTCAGGTGGGGAGAGAAACAAAGATGGATACAGAGAGCTTTAAAAGGAGGGATTAGAAGTAAGCAAAGCAACTAATCTGCTTTTCTTCTCAGAGATCTGTTGGTAACTTCTCTGATTGTGATTGACAACTGCCTGAAGCATTATTTCCCATCTTTTTAAGATCTGTGACATACCTGTCATCACAATACAGCAGTAATTTTCAAGATTTGGTCTTCCAGCCAAGCAACATGAATCACCTGGGGAGCCTATGAACAGACACATGCTGGAGGCCCACACCAGTGGGACAGTCAGAAGATTTGAGGGTGGGACCCATAAACCTGCATGCATTTCACACGCTCCTGAAGATGATTACCACTTGAGGAACTTTGCAGGAAGTAGTGAAATACTGTTTCCCCAAAAATAAGACCTAGCCGGACAATTAGCTTTAATGCATCTTTTGGAGCAAAAATTAATATAAGACCCAGTCTTACAGTTAAATAATACTTTTTACTATAAGACCGGGTCTATAATATAATATAATATAATATAATATAATATAATATAATACCCGGTCTTAACTGAGTCTTATATAAGACCCAGTCTTAATGGGGTCTTATATAATATAATATAACATAATATAATATAATACAATACAATACAATATAATACCAGTTCTTATATTAATTTTTGGTCCAAAAGACGCATTAAAGCTGATTGTCCAGCTATTATTTTTGGGGAAACACAGTAAAAGGAACTCCTGTCCCCTGCCTTTCTACTACCCCTCACTGTAAATCTGCCAAACCATGGTCTGTCCCACTCCCCATCCTCCCTCAGAATAATTTGTATATCTGGACTTCTCATCTCTTTTTAGTCATTCTCCTAGGTGCATTATTTAGGGTTTCACTTGGCCTATTACGGTTAATCCTTCCTAACAGTACTCTGAATTCTGAGCCTTTCATGTTCCTTTTTCTCTCATGAAAAATACATTAACAATCCTCCCTCCCATTCACTCAGGGCTTCTGCTCTCATGAGTCTAAATATTTCCTAGTGAAATGAATGACTGACTGGGCACTAAATTAGACAGCGAGTCCTGAGAGCTGGATGCTGAGCCACAGAACACGGGCTGGATCTCCTTCAGCATCTCCTGCTTCTGGTTGGCTTGGGAATGAGGACAGGACAGACAGTAAAGGTGGGAAAGAAGGGCTTGAGTATCCTGTGAAGGGGGGCGGTGGAGGAACCTCGCACCACACTTGACCAGTGTGTCCGGGATGCTGCACTGCATAAGGTCACAAGCTGGACCCAGTGATAGGGGGGCCCACTGGACTGAGAAGTGGCTGCATATTCTATTTGGAGCAGAGGTAGCCCCACTGCCTCACCACCATTCCAGCCGTTCTGTACCCCTCATATCCACCATGGCATTGGGGAGTCAGCATGGACGTTTCAGGCTTTTCATGGGGGGGGGGGGGCCTCATCTTCACATGGAACTAAAATAGCAAAGGGGCTAAATTGCTGGGCTGCTCATTAAACTACTGCTTGTAACAGTGAAAAACTGGACGCAATATAAATGTCTATCAATAGAAACTGGTTAAATACATTATGAACTATCAGTACAATAGAATAATATGAAGCTGATAAAAAGAATGAGTATATAGATCTTTATTGTCATAGAATTCTCTGTTGGCAATTGTTGAGTTAAAAAACAGTTTTGGGAAACCATTATAGTGTCATCCCAATTTTTAAAGTTTATACATTTTGAATATATCTAGCAAAACTCTGAAAGGCTCCATAGCAAATCTAGTGAGTGGTTAGCTCTTGGGATTATGGGTAGGGGAAGGGAAAAGTGGGGTTTCTACTTTGTCTTTATATGTTTTCTATGATTTGAATTTTTCCAAGGAATATATGTTTATTCTGTGATTTTAAAAAAAAAAAAAATCGCTTTAAAAAGTAAAAAAATCAATCAAGTAATAAAAAGATGTGGAAGCTGTCTGCTCTGCAGGACCCTGTAGCTGGTAAAGCTTACACTTAGTACATAACCAAGGGCTTGCATTCAGGTAGGGACAGGTCAAGTTTATGTATTATGTAATGTAATATAGTAACTAATCAAGGGCTAAATGAAGTACTTCAGTCTATAGATTCTATAGGAGTATTAAAAAGAAGAGAGAGGGGCCAGCCCGGTGGCTCAGGTGGTTGGAGCACCATGTTCCTAATGCCGAGGTTGCCGGTTGGATTCCCACATGGGCCAGTGAGCTGTACCCTCTGTGTCCTACACAACTAGACTGAAAAACAATGGGTTAAATGGAACGGGGCAGGGTGGGGGGAAGGGGGGAGCGGTGAGGCAGAAGAAGGGGAAAGAAAGAAAAAAAAAACAAGAAGAGGGTATAGATGGTCAAAGTTAGATGGAATCGTCAAATAGTGATGAGATTCCAAGGCAGCATCACCATTTAGCAGAACCCCACTTAGAATCTGCTTTTGATCCTAGATAGACGGTAGTAGAAAAATGTATTTTAATAGTAGTAATTGCCCTTATGCAACAAGGTACACTAGAACATACAATGTCTAGTGGTTTTTCATATGCCATGAACATTATGCAACATTGATGTTTGCTTTGTTCCCTCACATTTTGTAAGTTAGGTACATCTAAGAGCCTGAAGGTAGACAATCTAGGATGAAGGTAAAGGTTGATTGTTGATATCTGTTACCATATATTACTGGTAAAATCTGTTTATCCTCTGGCTTTTTATTTTTGTCCAAATATGCTGTCCCTGTGACAGTCACATGCTGGTCTTAGCTGTTTCAGTGCACACTAAGATAGTACTCACTGTCAGCCTTGTCATAGAAAGAAAAATATTACATACAGTTCAGCTTGGACCAGGTGGTGGATAGAGCCTGAAAGTTCTCAGCCTCTGAAACTGGAAGACTATTCCAAGCTTTGAGCTACATAAATCTCATTTTAATTACATTTTCACCATTAACTAGCTATAGGACTTTGGGAAGTCACCTAACCTCTTTAGGTCTCAGTTTCCTCATCTGGAAAACAATAGCATCAACTTTACTAGATTGTCATGATAATTAAGTGAAATACTGCAAAGTATCTACGCAAGGCCTATGCATAGTGGGCTAATAGAATAGAGCTATTATATGGGACCTAATCCTTTAGCTAAACCAAAATCCCTAAGAAGTTGAAACCAATTGTGCAAGAATGATAACTTGGCCTGCCCTAAATTGTGATATTTCAGAAAATGTAAATATTTCAGTTCACTCTATACAAAATCAGCACTGAGGATTACAAGTCAGTAAACGAAACAGAAATAAGTAAATAATGGCACTATAAAGATACATGCTTACAAGTATGCTCACACCCAGAAAAATGAGTACCGGTCATGATCTTTCTGTTGGGGCCCACATGTCTGAAAATAAAACTTAGAACTACCGCCCGTGAAAACTTTCTTCCTTAAATATCTTTGCCTCATATACAACAGTGTTTTAAACAATTGCAACTTTTTCCTACTCTTCTATCACCTAAACCATAACTTGAGTGTTATACATGAGGTATTTTCCCTGGTTTCTTTCATTACTCAAATATATCCGATTATGGGATCGCATAAAGGTACTTTCGCAGTGTGTCCCTATGTTAAGGTTGTTGTTTCATTATCCTAGGCAATATTACACTGTCAATAATTAAAAGTGTGTTACCATGGAAACATTATAATGTGGTACTCTGATATCATCGTTATTTCAGGGTTACTGTTGTCAGCACTGAAATCTTGCCAGAATCCCTTCTTAATTGTCATCCCTATATATTTATACAAATGGGCCCAATCCTTTCCTTTTCAAAAAAAATCAAGGTGAAAATTGATATTAACCTCTTCAGGGCAAATCTGGTAGAGGATCAAAATAGATGACCCAGCAGCTAATACAGCTGACCTTAAAATAATCACCAGAATAAAATGGAAGTTGGAGCCAAACTTCTGTTTGGCTACATTAGCAGGGTTACTCCTCTCTCCCCAATAATAATCTGGGGCAGGGGCAGGAATGGGCATTTTAATATGAATGAAAGGTGATTCCAATATACTTTCATAAACACTGAATTATTACATTAAGAAAGAGAGAGAGAAAAAAAGCATTTTAGAATCAAGTTATACTGTACTGAGAATATAAAAGCCTGGTCCTTAAGGACAGGTATGAATAACAAAAAGAGAAAATTATCTTCTCATTGTGATGTGAAGGGATGGGGTGGGGGGGTTGCTGCTCCCCTGTTCCATTTTCTGTCACTCCTGCAGAAAAGGCCCTCAGTCTTGTGGTCCCCACAGCCCAGAAGCACCAGAAGCCTACATAGTTATTTGAGACACTTACGTGCACCAATAATTCCCTCTAAACCCTCAAGTGGCAGCCAAAGCAGGAGTTGCATATTTATATACAGTCGAAGGAGAGGTTGCAGTTTCATGTTTGGTCCTTTTCAAGCAGTTCTCTTTCCTTTCTGATTTAAGTACTGTGGAAACAGTATTGTGTAATTTAAACTCAGTAATCTTGCAGTGAGCAACATTTTGATAAGGCTACACTTTTAAAAACTAATCAGTTTGTCATTATACATACTTCCAGTTATCACTGTTCCTCACCTGAACTTAAATTTTTAATATTTTGTTAAAAATATTAAAAATATTTAATATTTTTGTAATACTAAAAATTACAAAAAGGGGAGGAGGTAAATTGTGGTAGTATCCTTTTTTGTCTCTCACACACACATACTAATACCTGAGAAACAAAGCAGAGACAAAAGGCAAAGGAACTTGATGACCAAGCACATAGTTACAAAGATGCAAGCTAAAATTTAATTTTATAATTTTGCTTTTAAAAGCTTAATTTTTACTTCATATTTTAAAAGCAGGGTTCTACTCATTTATTTCCAAGTTGCCATCATTAAACCATGGCAATAAATTAATGTGTAAGATGATGCAAAACTAATCAGACAATACACATTAACCTAAAATTCCATTTCTTTTAGTCTAATAGATTTTGAAACCATAACTGAAAGCTTTTAATAAGAGTATTTTTGTTTCACCAGTGACTAAGCAGTGGCAGATAAGCCACTCATTTGAAACCAGCTCAGTTGTATTCAACCTGATCCACATTCTTGCATTTTATTTTAAACAGAATGTTCTTTCAGTTCAACTCAAATATTTACTGAGTGCCTGGTATGTACAAGGCAGTATTTTACACACTCTAGGGGAAGACTGTTGCTTCCAGGCACTCATAATGTGCTTGGAGAGACAACACAGTCACAAATAGGCAGAACAGATCATGACGAGTCCTGCAGTGGAGGTCTAGAGCAGGTATTCTCAATTAGGGGTGATATTGCCCCAGAGGGTGAAAATTAGTTATGCGAGGGTGAAAAATCTTAGATATTATTATGTTTTGTGGCCTTCCAAAAGGCCACAGTACATAAACAGATAAATAGCATATCTTTGATATTAAAATTTAATGGGAGAGGCGAGAGGAGTTGGGCGTAGAATATCTAAAAAGGTGCCTTGGAGATATGGAAGCAACCTAAGTGTCCATCGATAGACAAATGGATAAAGAAGAGGTGGTACATATGTACAGTGGACTATTACTCTGCCATAAAAAAAATGAAATCTTCCCATTTGTGACAACATGGATGGACATAGAGGGTATTATGCTAAGTTAAATAAGTCAGCTAGAGAAAGACAAATACCATATGATCTCATGTGGAATCTAAAAAAAACAAAATAAATGAACAAACAAAACAGAAACTAACTTATAGATACAGAGAACATTTTGATGGTTGCCAGATGGGAAGGGGCTTGAAGGGTGTGGGTGAAAAAGGGGAAGGGATTAACAAGTACAAATTGGTAGTTACAAAATTGTCATGGGGAGGTAAAGTAAAGCACAGGGAATATAGTCAATCATATTGTAATAACTATGTATGGTGTCGGATGGGTACTAGACTTTTGGGAGGATCACTTCTTAAGTTATATAAATGTCTAATCACTATCATGTACACCGCAAACTAATATAATAGTGTATGTCAACTGTAATTGAAACAAAAAAAAATATTTTAAAAAAATCAAAAGGCTCTGTGAGGAAGCAATAATGAAAAAAGGGTTGAATCTAAGGCAGGTCAATATGATAGGGGACATCATACAGTACAGTTAAAACCATTTTTGTTAAAACGCATATGTAGAAAGTGCATAAAATACATATGCGCATAATTACAAACACTGTGTAATTACCACTGGACAAGAAATAGAATATTGCTGCTACCTCAGAAGCACCCCATTGGCTATTTGGATTTAAATCTTTTGCCCACATTTAAAACTGTGTTTTTAAGGGTGTTGTTTTTTTTTTACATATACTGAATATGAGTCCTTCATTTGTTACATATACTGAAATTATCTTCCCTAATTCTGTGTCTTATCTTTTTACTCTCTTTATGTCTTTTAATTTACAGAAGTTTTTTATTTTAAAATAAGCAAATGTATCCATTTTTACCCTTTTTGGTATGTTGTTTAAGAAATCTTTTCTTTACAAAAGCAATTGGGAGAGGTGAGGAGTGAATTATTTTTAAACGTGAGTATAACATGAGACATTTTAACATATCAAATTAATACAAAATTCTCTAAGCTATAGTTATTATAGGCTGGGGTGCCTAAAGAATACGTTTTATGAAGCTTAAAAGATTCATAATAGATGTCAATGAACTTCACTGTTGTAAAAAGACCTAGGAAGCCTTTTCTCTCTCCTGCAAGCCTTTGCTCACTTGCTATGATTTTTTTACGTGTGTTCTCTGGCATCGATACATTAGCACAGAAACCAAATGGCCACTTATTCATACATAGTCTTTGATTCTTCAAATATTTACTGAGTACCATTTTCAAAGGAGGCTTTCTACTCATTCATGTGGACAATGCTGAGATGAGGAGACAAGTTACTCAGGTTGTGTAGACCTGGCAGGAGGGAAATGTGTGCACCAGCGACCAACCAGATGACCTGGTAAAGGGATTAAACTCCATGCCAGGGATCCATGGGAGCCCCGAAAAGCGGGGGTTGCTCTTCAACTGAGGGATCACTGAAGACTTTCTGAAGGCGGTCACCCTTGAAATGAATGTCCAAAGATGGGCAAGCTGGGAAGAGGCAGAGGTGGTGGCCGGGGAATTCCAGGTGGGAGACTGTCACAAGCAGGAATTTAGCCACGGGCGACTGGATTGTGGAATTCCCACTGACCAAGCAAATACGACCCTGGTTTTTATATTTTAAAGACTGTAGGAAGAGTCTCCCCCACCTACCCATAAACTCTAAGAACTCTAGCTCTGTTTCATAGACGCTTGAAATCATAAGTAATACTGGACCAAGCAGAAGTTCATGTTGTCCTTGTAACTTGCTACAAAAAAAAAAATTTTAATTTAAATATCACTATAGATATTTTCAAACTATGATAGAATTGCTTTTTAGTTTTACTTTTGTTTCTTGTTTGTTTTTTGTTTTTTTTGAGTAGTACTATTCACTCTAATGCAAAACTGAATTCATGAGGGAAATTTTTTTATTGAGGTACTTTTCTTTTTTATTAAATGTATTGGGGTGATGTTAGTTAATAAACTTATATAGGTTTTAAGTGTACATTTCTACAATACATCATCTATATGTTGCATTGTGTGTTCACCACACAAAGTCAGTTCTCCTTCCATCACCATAGATTTGACCCCTCTACCCTCTTTTACCACCCCCCACCGCTATTTACCCTCTGCTAACCACTTTTAAGGCAAAGCTTTCAATGATTCATCTTTTATATGGAATTTGAATACCACAGGTCATGAACTTGCTCCCATCTCTCTCCTTTCTTTGGCCATACCAACACCAGGACCTGTATGATCTGTTCAAATAGTCTAATTGGCCCAGGAAAAATGAACACTTGCTTTTATTTTCTTCATTATTCTCCACTACCATCCCGGAACAGTATAAACTGAAATCCTAATTTATGAGATGCCACAGAAGAGGCTGCACCTTTTTCCCCCCTGGTAGCTATTTACTTATTTATTTTTCAATTACAGTTGACATTCAATATTATTTTACATTAGTTTCAGGTGTAGAGGAAAAATCAGCACTTTTGCAAAATAGTCTACACTTATCCATTTATTATAAGTTTCCCAGTCAGAATAGAATTAAACTAGGCCACTGCTCTCTCCCTAGTCAGGACGTTACTGAGTTCATCCTATGCTTGCTGTAGGGATAGTGTGGTGTTGTGGGAATCAGAGGTGACCCAACACAAACCTCTAGGTCTCAGTTTCCTTATCTAAAATGAGGAAAGGAGTATCTTCTCTGCCCACCCTAAAGGACTATCATAAGAAACAAACATGCTCATTTACATGGGAAGTACTCAGTACACCAAAAGCACTACACAAATTGAAGTTACTTTTTCCAGTTTAGCCCATAGGATCTTCTGTTACTGGGAAGCCAGACTTTTTCTTGATAGTCCCTTGATGCCATGGCAAGCCCCTGTCCCTTAAAGGGCACCCAAATGCAGTCTTCTTTTTGTTTTCTCATGAAATACATGGATTAGAGAGGGAGGAGGAAACATTTATTGAGCATCTACTGTGCTCAGGGTCTGTGCTAAGAACTTTACGTTCACCATCTCACTGATATCCTTAGAACCATCTCTGTTTTACAGAAAAAAAAACAGGAGGCTCAGAAAGATTGGGTGACACGCTCCACATCACATAGCTACCCTGTTTCCCCGAATAAAAGACCTAGCCAGACCATCAGCTCTAATGCGTCTTTTGGACCAAAAATTAATATAAGACCAGGTATTATATTGTGTTAAGTTATGTTATGTTATGTTATGTTATGTTATGTTATGTTATGTTATGTTATGTTATGTTATGTTATGTTATGTTATGTTATATAAGAACCGGTCTTATTTTACTATAAGACCGGGTCTTATATTAATTTTTGGTCCAAAAGACGCATTAGAGCTGATTGTCTGGCTGGGTCTTATTTTCGGGGAAACACAGTAGTAAGCAGCAGAGCTGGGATGCAAAGCCAAGGTCAGGCTGACTCTAGAGCCATACGTGCTGTTTCACCCACACTCGGCTGCCGCTCCGATAAATACATCACAGAAAAACTGCCATTTTGTAGTGTAAAGCTGTAGAACTAGTCCAAGCCATTTCCGCTCGCATCCAGCACGTTTTGGATGAAAATTTCTGTAGGGAGGACATGAGGCCCTGCCCTCTGAGAGCATCCAAGGCATTTGAAGCATTCTCTGGTCTCATAATGACTCCAGCAGTCAAATCCTGTCAGAAATTTATGCTGCAGGGCAAGTGTTCTACACCAGACCAGAGAATGGAATTACCCCAGGAGCCATGGAGACTGTGAGGGCCTTGCTTGCCCTCACAAATAGTTGTCGCTCTGTAAGGCTTCAGACCTCTTTCTCGTAGTTCTACCATGATTAAATTCTCCAAACCGAAAGGAGTTCTACAACTCACAGATGTTCTGAAAATAGCAGGACCTATTTTAAGTCACAATGTCCCTGAGAAAACCAGAGACTTAGAGGTCTCAGATGTTTCATACTGAGGATCTGGCTTTAAGCGCCTCTCAAGAGATAGGAAGACACTGACCTTCCAAAGTCTTGTGGGCATCCAGAGACTGCCCTAAGATAGTTGACCTTTGAGAAACTATCTCCACATTTACTGTTTTACCAGATTAGTTATGGAGGAGAAGCCTGCTCTGGGACAGACAGTACGTCCCAGGGCATTCAGACTTGCCCATCCCATAGTCCTTTGGAAATAACTTATCTCAGGGTCACCCACAATCCCTACCCAGACATTCTCCTGCTTTCTATTCAAGAAGAGTAATTCTACCCTGACCCATCCTTCTCATCTTTGGATAGTTCTAGGCCTAGTTCCCTCACATGATTCTCTACATGGATCATTACCCAGAAACCTCTATTTTCACATACCCTTTCCCTTGACTTTTCTCCCGGAAAATTTTTGATTCTGAGACATCCCTCCCACTGTTAATCAAATGAAATGGAGGAAGTGGAAGTAAATTACATTTGTTTTGCTCTTCACGCACATCGACTTATTTCTCCTTCACAAGGCCCCGATAGAAAAGGAAAGTCAGGTGATTTAAGGACTTCACTACAGTCATCAGCTCTTACGTGCTGTGGTAGAGTCAGGATTTGAACTCAGGAACTTCTGGTTCCAAAGCCACTGCCTTTTCCATTATACCCCAGGCCTCCCAAACACAGATGGGCCTATTCTGTACACTGCTAGTCCCTTCTCTGGACACACACATCATTACTTATGTCTCCTGATAGTTCAAGTTGTTCCCAAAAGTTACGATATATTTCATACCAGGCATTTTCTTCTAATCTGAGGTCAAATTAAAATGAGATTAGACTAGAAACAGTCTTTCACAAAGAAAAAGAAGAAAAGAAATAGTCTGTCATTACCACTTTGGGGGAAGGTTTTTTTTCCTGTTCCTCAAAATTCAACTGTATCAGTAAAGTTGGGATAGGGTTGACATATACCTCTGAAGGCGGGAGTTTCAATGTTGCATTTGTTTTCCAAAAAAAGAGCTCAGTATAAAATGCAGCTAATAGTGAGGTTTTGTTCGGGGTTTTTGCATAATAAAAGTTGTAACTGAGCAACATTAGCTACAGACACTCCTCCCCACAAATCCGTGGAGACTCTGTGAAAAGCATTTCAGAGAAATCCAAAACCCAAGTAGTCTCTGGCACAGGGTAATTGGCCTGGATGATAGTTAAATAAGGAGAATACTGAGTAGCTGCCTACAAAGGGGCATCTGAAAATAAAACGAGCTGTGTGTGGCTCCAGGCCCCCCACTGAAAATGTATATAATATTTCTCACATGTGGCAGCCCAAATGGGTCCCTTCTTTTTAAAAGACACGTTTGACAGTGCGAACCAAGAAGCTTAAATCATACTCGTTTGACTTAAGAACCCCACTCTTGAGAATTTATCTCAAGGAAATAAGTCATAAGACTAGGAACGTTATACACATTTCTATAGCCGCATTATTTATAATTAACAGAAAACTGGAAACAATCTAATCTTTCAATAATAAAGGAAAGGCTTCGTACATTTTGGTATTTTTAATCTTTGAGACACTGAGCAGCTATTAAGAATATGATCACAGTGTACAAACGATGAAGGGCGTTTGGTGAAAAGTACAGAACACAGAAATGCAAATGTGCAGTAACGGTTACAGACATGCAGAAACACAGGCTGATAGAGACTAGGAAGGGACACAAGGAGATGAAAGTAGTCATGTTAGCACAGTGTGGTTACAGGTTTTAAACATTAAAATTTTCTTTTGTAATGATCATATTTAGTTTTTGGGGATTTCTTTTCCCTGTTTTTTTCCAGCTGCAACTAATATAGAATCATATTTCTTAATTATTTTTGGATCGGAAGATTAGTTTACCAAGGACACATGTGGAATAGTCTAAACAAGTGTGAAATACACAAAATTACCAAGTCACAAATACTCATGCTCTTTTTTTGATTTGCAGTGAAGGGAATTTGGCTACAAAGCAGGTTGTGTTCCTTCAGAGACCAGTTATATGGAATTCAGCTGCTCAAACACCAGAAGTGAGTAATATTGATGCTTTATGAACTGAATGTTATATTGGAGCATTTAATCCTTAAACTCTCATTGTAATTCTAAATGGTGAATACAGATGAGAAACTGGTTTTAAACAGTCTTCTGAACCAACATATAACAAGGGCAATGTGCCAGCAACCCGGCAGCATGAGACAGTTCTGCAGGAGGTCGATATGCCACCTCAAAATAAAGATTTGGCATAAGGATTATTTTGAGCTGAAAGCGATTAATAAACATCAAACACAGGAGGAACACTCTGCACTCCTCCTTTCTAACAAAAAGCAGGGCATAAATTTCCCTGCTTAAAGGTGACATAAATTTCCATTTGTAAAGTTGTCTCCCTCTCCCCTACCAGAAAGAGGAGACAATCACCAGAGATAACTCTTATCCCTGGAGAAGGCACTGACTTGAGTCTGCATAAACAAACCTTACTAAAACAACCCCTGTCTCCCATTAGTTTACCCATCTACTTACCTCCTACAGTTTTCTACCTCTAGAAGCCCAAACCCCTTTTCTTTTGTCTAGTCACTGCTCCATAACTTATCGCATTTTGTTAAAGTGATATACAAGTTCCTGGGTCTAACTGCCAATTCGGGTTCTCAGTTCTTCCCTGCGAAGCCTCCATGTGCATCCAAAATAAGTCCTTTCTCTGGTTAACCTGTCCTTTGTCAGTTTAATTCGTAGGCCCCAGCCACTGAACCTAAGAGGGTGAAGTTTTTCCTTCCCTGTAGTTCTAAGTCTTGTGAGTGAACGTGCCTCGTCCTGCAACGGAGCTGTGCAATCTTGTCTATCTTGACCTCTGACAGTACTTTTATGTTGTCTCCTTAAGTTCACATTTTTTCAGCCCTTGGCTGAGCCTCACGTCTTCTTGTCCTTACTGAATGCACAGCTAGAATAGTATCATTGAATGAAGCAATCTGTGCATTAATAAAGCATAACTTTCAAAACAGGAAATTTGCAAATGGACAAAAAAATTATTTAAAGTGATTCTTTTTCTGTATATCAAAAAATATTGTTTTAGAAAACTTTTAAGTTTTTTAAACTAGCAAAGTCAGACTGACAGTATATATATAATACAGCCATGTTGTCTCACATTAATTTTCGGAGGAATCTTTCAATTAAAAAAAAATGTGCCTGACCACTGCACTGTACACCTGAAGCTGAATAATACTGTATGTCAACTATAATTTTATATATATATATATATATAGTCACAGGCTATGGAGTACAGCATAGGGAATAGAGTCAATGGAATTGTAATAGATATATACTATGTCAGAGGGGCAATAGATTGGGGGAGAGGGGTTATCACTTGGTGAGTGTGAAATTGTCTAACTAGTACATTGTTTTGTATACCTGAAACTAATAAAAAAAAATGAAAGAAAGAGTCTAGCTGGCTTAGTAGATAAGTAGGAAGAGGTAGAAAGGTAGATAGGAAGATGGTTCCCCATGACAGGAGAACAGAGAGATCAAGTACATAGATATTAGAAAGACTGCATCAGAGCCCACAGGTGAGCAGTGACTACCCCACAACCCCAAGTTCATTAAGAAATATTCTGTCAAGAAGAATCAAGGATCAGTATATGTAGAGAATGGCCAGAAAAAATTTTCATTCTTCTTTCTCCTAACCCAAAGCAACTTTTCACCAAGCTACAGCCTTCTCTTCTCTCTTTCTCTCTGTCTCTCTCTCTCTCCCCTCTCTCTCTCTCTCTCAACATTTTACAAATGGCCATCATTTCTGAGGAAAAAATCAACAGAATTGACAGCCTCATGGTGGGAACGATACTGGCAGAGCTCATAACATCAAAAATAGAGCTGCAAGAGCCAAGGCCTCAGGTACTGAGAAGAGATTCAACACTGCTCGGATGTCCCCTTGCATCTGTTTCAGCTTCTATATGTGTATGTGCAGAGGGCTTCTTAGGAGATGAGCGTGTCTGCCTCATCACAAAGCAAGAACTTCTTTATCCTCTGGGCAGTGTGGCCATCCCAGGGAAGGCCTCTGATTGGATCTGATTGGGTCACGTGCCCACACAGAGACGAAGGTGGCTAGGAAAGCTGTCTGGAAATGTTGTCCATGGCATCCTTTCCCTCCCATGCTTGAATGATTTTGACATCCCCAAGCCGGAACCACCCAGGACATATTCTGTGAACAGACAGGGGTGGTATCTCTGTGTGTTTTAAAATCTCTCACTTCAAGTGGTACTAGGGCTGCACTTAGACTTACAGTAGCTTCCTAATCCTCCCCAAGCCTGAGACACACAAGGAGGAAGAGAAATCCTGAATGTCTACTCCATGTTTCTATTGCTTTATAGACCAGAGTTTATTAGCTACTCTGCCACTCTGTCCATCACAACACTGTCACAAACAACGCAATGTCTTATGATTGCTGGTATAATTCTGACTTTGTTCTTTGGTTTTTGTTTTTAAGAGACTGACAATAACAAATGAAAGGCAATGGTAGGACACCCTAAATTCAACTGACCTGTCACTGTGTCTCACGTATTTGAAATGGGTCACCCATTTTTAGTAAATGAGAATGATTCTCAAATGTTAATAGATTTATCCAGGCTGGCATTAGATCTGCATCCAAATCCTGGTATAATTTCTCCCAATTTTATAGTGAAAATGTCAGAGAAAAGGGAGAAGATACCTGAATGAGACTGCAATGTAGCATGGAAAAATCTTTATTGACATAGAAAAATATTCAAAAGATAGTGCTAAGTGGAAAAGCTGTACATATCTATGTGTGTGTATGTAAATACACAGCTACTTAGAGACGAAAATAGTAAAATACACCAAATTTGAATGGTGGTATCTTTGCCAAGATGGGATTGTGGGTGGGTTTCGTTTTTTGCTTTGTTTTTGCGAGGCTTTCCACATTGAACGTATATTTTTATAATTGAAGGAGAATTTTATTTGGGAAACACACAAATCTTTGAGCACAAATCTACTCATATTTTTTGCAGATGTGGGTAATATAAGTATGAAAAGAATAAGACACGTGGGCTCCAGTTTGAGGCCCGCCATTCCCTGACCTTGGACAAAGGGCCTGGGTCCTACCTCTGCAGAATGAGGGTTACAGCAGATAATTAAGGACTGGTCAGGCTTCAGACTCCTACACTCTTGAGTTATAAGAATGCTGCAGTTTGATTTATTGGAAAAGCTATTTCGTGTGGAGTGAGGGTAGAGTAGGGGAGGTGTTATCATTGCTGAAGAGTCACATGGTAAAAAAGAAAAGTGATCTGAAATCTTTTTTAAAGTTATTATGTTAGGTATTTTGTCATCTTCTAATAAGTATTTGAAATTTGCATTTGGTGGCTGTTTACTTGTTAATACTTATCTAAAAGTGAATTACTATGAAAGCCTTATTATTCTGAGTAATATCCAAATTTTACTAAGAAAATTCCCATTGAGTATGTGACAGTTGGCCTCTGTTGGCTGATATACAATAACAAATTTACGGCAAAGTTTACCTTTGGCCCCGGTGCTGCTGAGGGAGGAAAGATCCAGGCAGCCAAATGCACCCCGGCACTCTGCCCTCCCTCCCATTTTCATTCAGTCAACGCAGAGAGGTCATTCATGAGTGAATGCATTCTTTGTGCATGTGGGAAAGGGAGCTGGTAGCCAGGCTTGAGAAAGGAGCCCATTCTGGCACTACCCGTCAGGCCCGCCTGCAGCCAAAAGGCTATATCCTCACTGGCCAGCGTCCCAATGCCAGGGAGAACACGCCATTCTCAAATCCTGTATCCTGTGTAAGAGGAAATCTGTCAGAGTCCACTACTTGTATTAAATTCAATGCATTTGGTGAATGAATATAAAAAGGAAAAGGATTTGAGATCGGGTATTGGTATCTGATAAATGCAAGGGACTAAGAGAAAATGTCACTACCACCACACTGTGTCTGATTTGGGACCACAAAGATGAGCCTTTGTTGAAGCAGAACCACTGTAGACTTTTTCCCTTAAACTTGAGCCCGAGGACTCCAGTGATTCGCCAAGAAAAAGTTGAGCTAGCTGCCAACACACTCTTTTCTATGCAGCATGCTGATGGCTGCATATTCCTGTACAAACAATGTCACAAACACTGGCTCCATAACCACAGGTGGTTACATTCCACAGAATCCAATTTAATAAAGCTGTTTCCTTTATATATTTGCCTTGAAAACCAGTTCAACAAACCTACGGGTTAATAAACTTTTGTTAAGACTAGCCTGGGTATCTGACTTCTATGGGCTTTTTTTTTTTTTTTCCCCTAAGAATTTTATAAGTTTAGCCTTACATTTAGGAAAATGTAGTCCTAGTTCCCAAAAAACATAAATGAACTTTCAGCAAATAAACCCTTTGTAAACTGGGAAATTACTGTGCTTTTTAAGTTTATCTTTTTTATTTTTTTTTAGAATTTTATCATGTTTTTTATTTACACTTGTTCCTTTGTGTGTGTGTGTGTGTGTGTGCGCGCCTACCGTGTTTCCCCAAAAATAAGACCTAGCTGGACCATCAGCTCTAATACATCTTTTGGAGCAAAAATTAATATAAGACCCGGTATTATTTTACTATAAGACCCTGGAATATAATAAAATAATATAATATAATATAATATAATATAATATAATATAATATAATATAATATAATATAATATAATATAATATAATATATATAATAATATCGGGTCTTATATTAATTTTTGCTCCAAAAGACGCATTAGAGCTGATGGTCTGGCTAGGTCTTATTTTCAGAGAAACACGATTAAGACTGTATGATTGTATTCTAATCTTATTCTATGTCATATTTTATGTCACGTTATCAACAGTAAAGAAGCCCTCGTAAGGAAATCAGGAGTCTGAATACCCACATGTTGAGCTGCTTCAGTTCCCTCCCTGATCTCTCCTTTTATTGATGTAGATGTCTTATTTTGATTTATGTCTCCTTGGCAGAGACCTTGTTCTCTTTATTCTGAACTACACCAAAGACTGTCAGCCCTCAGTGAGCATTTCATAGCAAAAACGTTCCCCCTTATGAGACCGTCTGCAGAATGAGGAATGCGCTGGCCACTCCCCAGGTGTCAGGGAGAAGAGGTCTGCAGCGGGACAGGAGAGGGGTCCGCTTGACCCAGGAAGATGCTCCAGGCATAAACTCGGTCTGAATTATCTGTGCCTCTCCTGTGCAGCCTATTCCTAAGTCAAATGGGTGTGAGGTGGCCACTGAAACACGTTTTCTGCTGTTTAGATCCCAGTTAACACCGAGAAGAAAAATGGAAACTTTAATGTATTTCTACCCTGCTTTGTTCCCCAAAGTATGATCCCAACAGGTTTCTCTCCTCACACGTCCTTGGAGGCACAGACGTGTACACAACCCACCTGCCAATGACAAGAAAAATGTGCCGGGAAGTCACAAAGGGGTGTGAAATAGAAAGAGGGGTGCTCCTTTGCACTTGGGGAGAGGAGGGAATGTGAAGGCTCTGAGCTGGTCCTTGAAGATGAGCAGGATTTTGAAGGGAAGCAGAGAAAGGACAATTCAGGCAGGGAGCAGTATGTGCTAGATCAGAGCGACCGGAAAGCGCCCATCTTTTTAACTCCTGGCCACCCATCTCTGTTTCAGAGGAAAGCCAGCCGGCATATAAAAGGTGATGACAGGAACAAAGCCACCAATAGGAGCATCGGATCGGACACGGCTGCGTCACCGTCACAAGCTCCAGAAAACAGAAAGCCGCCAGAGGAGGGCCTCCACTCCCCTAGAGAATGCTGGATGAAGGAAAAGAGGCCAGCACACTACAGCAGCTTCTCTGGGTTCAGCAGCAGTGACAGTGTCCTGCGGGAATTAGACGACGGACAGTTTGATCAGGAAGACGGAGTCACTCAGGTCACTTGTATGTGAGCTTTGAAGGAAAGCAACAGAAGGCGCTGTAAATAACTATGAAAATAACTGCCAACTGACCTTCTTGTATTTCTTTATCTGCATTTATGTAATACTTCAAATTTTTACAGACTCAGGCTTTCTTCTAATTTACGTAAACTTTGGCTCAACAGCCTAGACGAGGAAGAATAACCAACATATTTGTAAATTTAGAATCATGTTTACACTTCCCTCAACTAAAAACATCTGTTGAAACAGATGTCTCATTAGGTTAATTACTGATAATCTACTTCAGTTTCTCATGAATGTACAAGGTATACTTTTCTTACCATTCCTGGTAAGAAAACTGAATATCTCAACCAGTATTTTACCTTATTAGAAAGTTCTCAGGAAGTTAGAGTCTTACTTAAGCTGAAAAAATAATGTCTGTCTCCCTCCCCCCACACACCCATACACACAAAGGGCTAATTAATGAAGTACCTATTTCCTGAATATAACAACTAATCCAAATTTTATCTTTAACTATGACATGTATATGCAAAGCAAACCCCTATTTGTTAAAATATTCTTTGGGGAAAAAAATCCTTTTTGTATGTCTTTGCTTTTAAAGGGTCACCATGTTACCAACCCTGTACTGAGTCATTGAGCTTACACTTTGTTATTTCTAATAGCCTAGAAACAGAGAGAGCAGAGCAGCGTCCCTTAACATTCAATACGGAGAGAACCCACAATTTCAACAATTAAAAACCTTAGCAGACAAAAAGAATTTTCTTTTTTATAAATTACAAATAATATGAAAAAGGAAAACATCACCTTTAAATGGAAACTGAAGTCTTTTACATCTGTCTAGATTTGAATTATGCTTTTATTTTGATTGGTGAATCATGGAGAATGTGGAAACTCAGAATTTTCAACCCCATAGGATTAGAAATGTGCTCATAGCACATGCAATGTGTCTAGGGACCTAATTGTTCCATCTCTGCTTTGCCTGCTCTAACAGGGATGCCTATGCCTTGTCCAGACTTTAACAGATGAAAATGCTACAAAGATGAAAATGCTACAAAATAGAGGATTTTCACTTATCTATGAAAAGCTTACTTTGAAATGTGGGAACCTTCAAGTGAGTTACAACTGACTTTGCCATTGATGAATTCAGCATATTATATATTTTTATTAGCATCGGTGTTGACATTATAAGGTCATTTGAATAATAAAATGTCATTTGTTATTGGGCTATCGTTTTATTGAACACAAATGCTCATAATGTTTTATACACATGACAGATATGTATTATGTGTTATCAAATACATAGTGGAACTAGGCCAATCTCTATGAATTGTTAAGATTACAATGGAATTACTCCACATCTACCATGCTGAAGCATTACCGCTATAGGTATAAAGGAATTTAGGAATATTCTGCTCAGTATTATTCTGTGGAAATAGCTATCAACAATATTTCCAGAAATGTTTTTTGTTTAGATTTTTAGATGAACCTGAGTTCCATATTCAAGAGTTTTCGGTAGAAACAAGCATTACTTGCAGAGCCCACAAAATGCCATGAGTTAGGAAACCCAGGGAAGGTACTTGGAAAGATCAGACAGTTTTCCCAACGCCAGAGTCCATGAGAGGTAGAGGCTCCTGTGTCAGTCAGAGTACCGAGGGGATTTGAAGTGGTAAAAGCAGAGACAGAAATTTATATTTGACTAAAGGAAAACTCAGGAATATATCAATCACTTAATCTTTTAAAATTTGTGTAAGCATACTTTCTTTTTACAGTTTGCTTCTAGTCTTTGTTATTTCTTATTTTAAAAAAACGTTTTATTCGAATAAACTCAGCAGTCGTATCCTCAAAACTTATTTCATAAGCATGTAATCCAACAATTACCCTTAAGTTAAATGGAAAATTTGTATTATAGTGAATAAATAATGACCGAGTAGTTCTAGAGTATTATATATAAGTATGTGTAGCTCTGAGTCTATTCTTTAAAAACAAAAAAAAAGAGGGTAACAAAACTTGGACTCTATATGCCTAAGGAGTTAAATGTGACTAACCTTATCATTATCTGTCAGTTGTATATTCAGTTCTTTTCCTAACACTATGAAATTCCTTAGGGGCTCTGGCTTGTGAATGTTTTATACCTATAAGTCATGATGAAAAAGTATCACAACCATAGATGTGGGTGTGCCATTCCGCTATTCCACTTGGTACAGAATCTATGGCACTTTTGTCTTCGGTTTCAATAACTACTTGCTAGTTCCATCCCATCTGGGTTGAATGTCACCCTGTTCTCTTCCATGGACAACATGAACCGCTACTCACCAGAGAAATCACCACCAAGCTGGAGCGGCTGTGTCAGTGCCAGTACAGTTGTTATCAATGAGAGCTGGAAGGAAAGGTCACTCTCTTAAAGAGACTCCAGGGCTTTCAGGAGTCTTCAGACACCCGTAGAAACAGGAGGCAGAGCCATAGTCAATCTAAGTTACAACCAACTCCTGGTGATTTGTTTTAGCAGGACCAGGTATTTAGATATACGAATATAAATGTACCAGACGCGTTTTCATTTTTTGCATTCTGGATGAGCTGAGGAGCAGTCTTGTTTTCCCAGCCTTTCCTCACTATCTGATTCCTCACTACTATTCCCTTGGGCAGGAAGGATGTGGCTCTTTTAGCATAAGACTAAAAATGATTTCCTTCTCTCCCCTCCTCAGAGCTCTGAGCACCTCAATCTGGAAAGACTGTATTTCGAGTGAGAATGCAAATGGAGTAGTTGCTGACAGTGGGGAGTATATAATTAGGTATGTTACATCCAAATTTACTAGTCAGTATGGAGGGAAACGAGCTAAATGCAAATCATCAAAACTCATGGCACATCTACTTAAGTAATATCTGTTGTGGTGACATTTCATAGCTTGAGAGTGAATTTTACTTGTGCAATAGCCCAAAATTTATAGACCCAGGTCTGACAGATTATTAAGTTCCAAGATGATGTCTGAGGTGGAGAATTAGGCAATACTCTAAAATACTGAGCCTTGTTTCTGGTGAGGCTTATAAACGTTTTGTGGAGACAATTCCAAAAATGCTTTGAGCATTAAATCAGTGTATGTATCAGTATCAAGGTGATTCTTTGCAGGCTTATATTAGCCAGCATTCTTAGCTGCAAGCAACAGAAGCTGACCTTGGCTCATATCGGTAAAGGAGTTTAGTTCAAAAAGATGTCTAGAATTGGACTTCATCAAAATTTAAAACTTCTGTTTGTCAAACTCACAGTTTTAAGATAGGAAAAGCAAACCACATACTGGGAGAGTATGACTGCAAAACACATACCTGACAAGACACATACCATATCAAAAATATATAAATGGCTCCTATAAATCAATAATAAAAAGGCCCAGCATCCAATTATAAATGGGCAAAAGGCTTGACCAGACATTACATGAAAGAAAATACAAAGACTTCTGCTTCCAGAAAGATGAGCAGATTACTCCGAAGAAGCAGAACTAAAACCCCTGAACCTTCTGTATAAATCAAACATAAGATGACCAGTGATGAGTTCCTTGGTTTTATTTTTGCCTCATATATCTGACTACGGAACTGAAGACGCCAGCAATCTAGAAATGCCAATGTTGCCGACTCAAAATCCCTAGCAAAACAGCAAATGTTTAGACAATAATGGCTGTACTCCAGCTAAACACCACAGAAAAATCTCACCCCCAGCTCCACCCGCAGACCAAGCGGGAAGCCTAGATTTCCCCCCCATGAGGCTACGACACCAGGCCAGGGTGGTGTCAGAGCAGGACAAGCATGGAGTCGGGAATTTCATCCCCACTGGCCAATAAGAGCCCCCCAACCCTCACTCACGGTGTTAGTGGAGACCATGTAGGGAGCATTGTAATGAGGCATCTCTCTCCCTCCCCACTGGGTGGCGTCAGAGGAGGCTTAGTGGAGAGTCCGGACTTTGCTGCCCAGCGGCAAGGAGGCTTCTCGCACCTAGGGAACTGGAATGCCCACCTTGCCCAGCAGTAGTGAAAAATGCCCCCTTCAGGTGTCAACAGAGGTCAAGTGGGGAACCTGGTCTTCTATCTCCACCTGGCACTAGGCAACGCCCCCACCTCCTCCAACACCGATTTCCCTGCTGGAATAGTGTCAGTAAAAGCCAACTAAGGCAGAAGGTTTATACCTTCTGAGAGATTCAGTCTCACAACATAATATGAAAATGCAAAGGTTTGAACAGAAAAGTGTTCATCAAACTACGAACCAGAAAGATCCCAAACTAAATAAAAAAAGACAATAGATGCCAACAATGATAGAGATATTAGAGTTATCTTTAAAAGATTTAGAGCACATATGATGAAAATGCTTCAACAAGCAATTAAGAACATGCTTAAAGCAAATGAAAAAAGAAAAATAGAAAGTATCAGCAAAGAAACAGAAAGTCTCAGCATAGAAATGGAAGATATAAAGAAAAGCCCAATGGAAATTTTAGAACCAAGAAATACAATGACCAAAATAGAAGGCTCAGTGGATGGGCTCAACAGCAGAATGGCGGGAACTAAAGAAAGAATATCTATGAACTAGAAGGTAGAGCAATAGAAATTACCCAATCTAAGCAACAGAGGGAAATGGACTTAAAACAAACAAACAACAACAACAAAAACCCAGATCCTTCAGGCCTTTAGACTGTAACAAAATAACAAAAGATCTATGTCATGAGAGTTCTGGTGGAAGGAATGAAGAATGGGACTGGAAACGTGTTTGAAGAAATAATGGCTGAAAACCTCCCAATTTGGTAAGAGACATAAACTTACAGATTCAAGAAGGTGAAACTAATCTACAGTGACAAAAATCAAACAGTGGCTGCCTGTAGGAGTCGGGGGAGGGGGGGGTGGCTGCTGTAACAGAATGCCGTAGACCGGGTGTCTTATCAACAACAAAAATCTACTTCTCACAGTAGTTCTGGAGGCTGGGAGTCGAAGGTCATGGCGCAGCAGCAGATTTGGTGCCCGGTGAACACCTGCTTTCTGGTTCACAGATGGCTGTCTTCTCAATATAACTTCACATGGTCACACGGAGAGGAGCTCTCCGCGGTCCCTTTTATGAGGGCACGCATCCCACCCAGGAGGGACCTAATCACCTCCCAAAGGCCCCACCTCCTAACACCATCACACTGGGGGTTAGGATTTCAACATAGGAATTCGGGAGGGGCACATTTCTGGGGTGACAGAAATGTTCTGTATCTTTATGTGGTTAAAAAGAGCACACGTGTATTTACACTTATCAAAACTCATTGAACTGTACACTTAAGATAGGTACATTTTACTATTTGTAAATTACATTTTAATATTAAAAATAGTTATTGGAGAAGTCACAGACTTGTTTGGGTCACCACACTCAGTGCTAAGCGGCCAGGAAGGTCCGCAAACCTACACAAGAGAACGAGCCTGCTGGTGCTGGCGCCCAGCCCTGCGGCCCGGAATCCAGCTTCTAGTGTAAGGGCAGCGCTTTGCAAGACCTTGCTGCACCATCTCCTCCCCCAACCCAAATGTTTCTGTTGCCATCTTTTCAGCAGAATGGGTGCCCTCTGCTCAGCTTTCTTCCTCTCATGACTCACTCGTGAATCAGTCTCACATGTGAGCCTGTGCTCTAGCTTGGGAGTTTCCTGGGTTCCGCAGGATGCAGACTATGACGGCGCTGAGCATGCTGGGCAGGCAGAACGCAGCAGGCTCAAGATTCTCCCAACAGAGCAAACATGTTTATTTATGTTGCCAAGTCAGATTTGAATTGGGCCTTGACCAAATGATCGAAGTTACCATCACCAATAATGGAACAAACCACATCCTGTGATTCTTGAAATCATGTGCTAAGGAGGACACATC
The DNA here is from genome assembly GCF_057876585.1 of Rhinolophus sinicus. Classification (NCBI taxonomy): domain Eukaryota; kingdom Metazoa; phylum Chordata; class Mammalia; order Chiroptera; family Rhinolophidae; genus Rhinolophus; species Rhinolophus sinicus. The sequence goes on along the minus strand of NC_142517.1, from coordinate 180,432,490 downwards.
ACTTCCGTGGAATATCTGGCCAAAAAAAAAGCACAACCTGAATGTAATCATTAGGAAGCATTAGACAAACCCAAACTGAGGGACATCCTATAGAACAACTGGCCTGCATAGCTTTAAAAATGCTGAGGTCATGAAAGACAAAGAAAAGCTGAGAAACCATTCCACATTAAAGAAGACTAAAGAGACATAACGAACTGCAATACGTGACCCTGGGTTAGATCCTAGGTGGAGAGAAGGGGCGGCTGATGTATAAATATGAGGTTAGGTGACATAAATGGGACTATGGATTGTTGATTAGGTATTATTGTATTTATGTTAAATGTGTTTTTTATTACTGTACTGTGGCTATGCAAGATTCTTATGAAGTAGCCACGAAAATATTTAGGCATACAGTGATGCCTGCCACTTACTTTCAAATGATTCAGAAAAAAACAGTGTGTGTGCGCGTGTGTGTTGAAAGAGAAAGAGAGACAGAGAACTTGATAAAGCAAATGGGGCAAAATGTAAACAATTGGTGACTCTGGGTAAAGGGTGTATGTGAGCGTTCGTTTTACTGTCTTGCAATTTCTTTGTTTGAAATTGTAAGGGGGGGAAAAAGGTGCCAGTCAGCCAAAAAACTTGACACACATTTACTACAAATAGTGGCTTTCAATCAGCTTTGCTATAAAGAAGCAAATTCACGGCTTAGGTCTTGGCCCTGGGTCTCACTTAGGGACTGACACCTGCTGTCACGGCTCAAGTTGATCCTCTCCACCAACTCAGCTAAGGATCCTGCTTATTCTACCTAGGATTCTTAGGGCATGTTAAAAGGACTCTTAAAGGATATCAAAAGTGCTATAAAATGTTTGCATTAAATCTTCTAAAATTTTCAGACCAAAGATGTCAAGTCCTAACGGAAGAATGGACACTAAAATTACTGAGAGGCTAAGTTACCAGACACCAGGTGATGCACTTTCACAGGTGCTGTTTCAGACTCACAAAAATCACCTAAAGTTGGGTTTATTCCAGTTCACAGAGGAGGGTACTGAGACCCAGAAAGTTTAAGTAAATTGCTAACGGCACACAGCTTCAAAGTGGGGAAACTAGAATTCAGAACTAGGCCTGATTCCAAGTCCACTGATCATTGAAAAGTGCCTAGATTCTCCAACTCAAAATAGTGTCTCTACTTCCTAAGGTTTCCTTTGGCCCTCTCTATTCCCAACATTTAATTAGGACTCATTCAAGCTATAGAGGAAATCCAATGGATAATACAGAGAAGTGCTTAATCTATCAGATCTTTCCTCACTGCTACTAAACTGTCTACAAATCGAGAACTCCTTTTGCATCTAATCCTTCCAAGTCCCTCACAAACCATCAGGCCACAGTGATAGAGCCAGGATGGCAAGACACTGGAAAACCTACTCAATACTTTTGATGAGGGAGAAATTCAAGAAGTACACTGTAATTGGTCATCGCCTAGCAGTAAAAGAAAAAGAACGAATAGAAGCCCACATTTAGGGGGGAAAAAAAAAAAAAAAAAGCAGCCATAGGATAAAGTTTAAGAGATCACCAGCTAGGAACATGCTTCAGAGATGATGATAGGTCAGATGTCTTTGTTGTAGGTGCATCCACTCTTTGCCAGCTGTGTGATCTTGGACAAATCGCTTAACCTCTATGAGATTTTATCTGTAAAATTGTGGTGGCTATAGTATTGAATTTCACAGGGCTATACGGAGGATTGCAGAAATACAGCATCTGCCACATTTTGTTATATTCCTAGAGAGAAGCTTCAAAGGAAAATTAGTCTAGTAATATGAGAACAATATTTTTTAACTTCCTTCACCTATTGGGTTATTTACCTGCAAAACATTAACTCAACTGCTAAAAAAGAAGTTCCAAAGGGGGCACTAACCATAAAAGGTCAATGAAGCAAACCAGTAAGAAATGGAAATTGAGTTATTCTTACTTTCTCATCAAAAATAGAATCACTAAATAAAACAGCCAGCGGAATTAGAAAGCTGGCCCGCATGGAAAGAAAGTGTGAATTGTTTCAATCCAGTGCTCACTGTGTCTTCCCAGGTCATCAGCGCTGTCCCTGAGCCAGAAAGAGTCCTGGCTCCGGGCTTGGCCTGGCCAAGAACCACCCAAAAGGACATCTGGGAAATCTGAAGTCCAGGCTTTCTAATGTAAGAATTTCTTTTGTTGGTTACGCAAAAAACTACTAAATACACACATTTAATCTCCTTTGTGTCTTAATGAACATACCCGTACTAATCCTCTGAGACAGAGCTGTTTTCAGCACGTTAAAGTTTCAAAAAGAGAAGCAGTCTCCTTACTGTAATGGATGTAGTTACTAAAATGACTTTTTATTTCTTAAAGCAAGAGAACAGTATTTTTAAAATTTCAATAATTAATATAGAACTGAAATATACCAACTTGGGATATTTTATTTACAGTTCCTTTTTCTTTCCCAGACCAGAGACACCACACATACACACAAAAAATGAGTTTCAACATTTCAATATTTGTTCTGTAAATATTAGTTCCTTAACCACAAGTCATTCTTTTAAATTTGTTCTTCTGGGAAACCATGTGTCTCAAGATCTTTCTCTTTTTTTACCCCCTTCCAAAAGTATTAGTCAGAATTCCATTTTTTTTAAACTTCCAGCTTTATGGTACAGTTATAGTCTGATATTCTATGTATGTTTCTCCCTTTCTTCCCACCTCTTCATGTGAAGAGCTACTGTCACAGACCCAAGTTACAATGAATGAGATTCATTCCTTATTCCAAAAATCTTCCAGCTGAAATAAAGAGTTAAATGTAAAAAACAAATCTATTAAGAATAGTGAAATAATACATGAACAAATATTTAGATAATTCAGAAGCCATAAAGAAAAGACTGCGTAAATACTAAGAGTAAATATTTAAGACTTCTTTACAGGAAAAACACTCCATTACACTGTCAAAAGGTAAACAAAAACTGAAATCAAGAAAAGATCAAATGACAAAGGGCTAATATTCTAAGTACACAGAGATGTTAAACAAAAAAACAGATAGATGTACAGGCAAGTAGAAAAAACTGCAAATGACACAAAGTTGTTTATTAAAAAAAATAACCAATAAACATGACAAGTTTTCAACTAATAAAAAACTGCAAAAAAAAGTGTTGTATAAAGATGCTGGTTTTGTTGTTGTTGTTGTGTTTTGAGTTAGCCGGATTTTATGGATTGATAGTACCATGTTGGTGAGCGTGGAGCCCGAGGAGCAGCCTCCTAGTAACTATGAGACAGCCTAGAGAAGGGAGGCCATGCCCCATGGATGACGCACTGAAAAGACAGAAGGCGCCTGGGAAACTAATGAAGGACCCTGGAGCCACTGCCTTAGCCCAGGATTGCTACCCTCTGGTCTTGTTACAAAGAAAAGCAAAACCTTGTTTGGTTCCGCCTCTCCATTGCAACACACGCCGCCTCACTCAGTCCTACTCATACAAGAATTGAAGGAGGTTTCCAAAGATAGGTGGCAGCAATGCTCAGAAACATACAAGGTAGCACAGAAACACAACGTGGAGAAGCCTGAGCTTTGAAGCCAGGACTGAGTTCAGACCCTGACCTTGCTCCTTGTTCCTGTGGACACAAACTAAATTGTATGAGGATTAAGTAGGATAGTGTGGGGAAGTACTTACCATAGTTCGTGACACCTAGTTAGGTGCTCAATAAACTGAAACCATTATTATTTTTTTAAAAGTCTAGTTTTAAGTTTGCTAAGTTCCTGTTAGCGTGGCGAAAAAATTATGCCTGGGAAAATGCCAGAATAAATACAGGGCATCTTTAATGTTTGAGTATATCCACAAACATTTAAATATATTTCTATGTGGTTAATGAAATGATTCATTACTACTTTGTCAAGTATATTAGGTAGTTCACAGATCTTCAGAAGAGCCAGAGACCCAAAACCAGATGCTAAACAATCAAGAACAAACATGTCTGCTGAAGACCTCACTACAGGCAGACACTGTCAAAGGCAGATATCCTTAACACAAGATGGAGGAGGGAAGATATATTTTAATAATGTTTTTTTAGTTTTCAATGCTTAGGCTCGACAGAAATGAAGCCCTCTCCTCTTTAAACCGAATCCCCGTGAGAAGATGCAATTTCACACTCTCATCAATTCATTCAACAAATATTTATTGACTCGGTCAGGTGCCATGCCAGGGACTAGAGCGCAAACACAGTTTTGCCCTTATGGAATCAATAGGCTAGCAGAGGAAATAGACAGTAGATGAATAATAGTAAAAATAATTATGTAATTGTAGTATATGGAAATACTTATAGGAAGCAAAGTTTGCTACGAGAGCATATAACAGACAAATCTAATATATTCAAGGTCAGGGAAGGCTTCCCTGAGCAAATGATATTTGATATAATATTTCTAATAATAGCATATTTTTGTTATTAAAATTATAAGCAGATCATTTTAAACATAAGGACCTATGAACTTTTCAGGGGTCCCAAAAAAGGTTTGAGACCTGTTAAAAAATATTTTGGCTCTAAAACATGAAAACTGAAAAACTGAAATATTGAATTAAATAGCTATAAAATATATATCATTTATTTTCGTATTCATAAAAATGGCATTAATGTTGAAAAGTTTGGCGTTTCTCAATTCAAAGGAATTCCAGAGTATGTGATGATTGATGAGAAACCATAGCCAATTTGTAAACTAAGTGAACATGGAGAGCCCAATTCTGAAAAATCAATTACAAAAAGTCGTTCAAATTTATGTTTTAATGTGAAATGGGGCTACATTTAAATATACTTGGTCTTATGTGGGTGGAATCTGGTGCTTCTAAAGATCTTAAAATTGTCTGAAGTTAAGATCTTGGGACAATCAGGGCAGAGGATCTCAGCGCGTACAGAGCAGCAGATGGCAGCGTCAGGACCAGAGACTAGGGGTACAGGTGGGTCCTTATCAGTAGGTAGAGGGCAAAAGAGCACTTGCAAGGATAAGAAGTTCTCCTGCAGGTCGAGAGAAGATTTGCATCACGAGGAATCTATTCCTATCTGTTGCCCTCCACCTAGCCTCGCTTTTGCCATCACCACTACATTGCCAGGCCACCATGTTAGCACCTCTTCACATTCTGTTTTGATTCTGAGTAATGATTCTTACCTGAGTGAGTATACATTAGCTCTAAGGTACGGGTGGGCCCTAGAATCCTGCAAACGAGTGGATTCTGAGGAAAGGCAGAGGCAGTGGTGCCTTAGACTTGGAAGGCCTTGACAGCAAGAAAGGCACTTGCAGGTGGCCCCTCCTCCTGCCACTTAACACCTCACTGCGGACGGTGGCCTCCTAAAGCCTCAGAAAGGTGACACCCATCAATATGGTCACATTCTACTTGCTCCTGTTAAATCTGAGCTTTCCACTCTGTACTGATGGGTTCTTCTCACAAAGACTGCTCTAGATCTGGGAACTGATATTTAATTAAATAACAAGGACTTAGTCTCTACTTTGCCCTAAAAGTTGGCATCTTATCAGAAATAGTGAACCCCATTAATTCCACCCATAATCCTCTCACCAACAACAAACTCATTTTGCATGCACCCTACATTTCTCCTGCCCCTAGCAATGCTTGAAAAGCCCTCTCCTCCTAATTCCCCCAAATCATCACATTATTTTAAACCTTTTTATGTTCTGATGTATACATAAATACAGCATCAAAGAAAATCACTGATTGCTAAATGGACAGGCTGTGAATCCAGCTTAGGAAAAAACTTATTAATGTAAATAAAAAGGATGTTTCAATAGAGGTTGTTGCCAAGACATAGCCTCTTTAACTAGACATGAAGAGACATTAATATTTTGAAACTTCATAGAATTTAAAAACTAAAATTGTAAGATATTCCAAATTTACTTCAGGAGAAATTGAAAATCTATATAGTTAAAGATGCACTTTTCTGTAATTTATTCTTCCCCTTTTAAGGTCACAGACATATTTTCTTTCTCCATTAGTCTCATTTCTAGCTTCCAGAAAGTTGTACTGTTCACATAGCTATTATCTAAGTTTATTTCCTAATTTGCTTCCAAGACCATAAATACAGTCCTTAAAATGCTTCAATGACTGACCTAACTAGACAGATGCAAATAAATATACTCTTATTGGAGAATGGCTTCTTTAAGAGAAGCCATTTAGGAAATACGTCATCTGCATTAATAGCTTCCAATCTATTTATTCACTCCAAGTGGATCTAGATTATCAGACTAAATTTTATATTTTATATAGATCACTTGATGCATAAATAGAGAAGGCTAGGGCCAAGTGACAATTGCAATGTGCAATTCTGACTCAAAGACGCACACTGGGGTCCAACTTGAAAAATCCATGAAGTTAGTAGTTGACTGCATAGGAAGCCCTGGGGAAGAATGAGTACACTGTGAAGCTTTTGGCATACTTGTAAATTAGCTAATGAAATCCAAAGGCAAATGGGATTTTGGCCAGTTGATGACTGGCCTATTTTTAATTTAGAATTGTAAGCAGAAGAAGGGGCTGTTTATAATCAGCCAAAATCACAGTAGTGATTAACATATGCCTGGAAATAAATCAGGAGTTTGGGGGAGTCCTGAACATCCCTACTAGTGGAGTACACAATGATGTACCGAATACTCTTAGGTGAAGATTTCACTCAACTCCTAAATTCAAACATACGCCCAGAGACTCAGATCATGATTGCAGTGTTAAGCTCCGGCCCCAAGAAGCACTTTTGGGCCTAACTAGAAAATCCCACCTAAAATGCTACTTCACTCAGGCATTTTAAGAATGGAGATTACCTGACGGTGCATCCTTACAGTACTGGTACCACTGAGAAGTCATATGGGAGGGATGCTGGTTTCCTAGGCCCCATCAGATGGACTTGTCTCCTCTCGTCACCTCTTCTACATTAACTTCCACAGCGCTCAGGGATCTGAGGCCCCAGTTCTGCAATATCTATCTGTGGGGATTCTGGACAATCAATTTAATTTTTATGGCCTTGGTTTTTTGTTGGAGTTTTGTTTTTAAATCTGTAGAACAAGAGGACAACAGACAGAGTCTCAACTCCATGATTTCTAAGATTCTTTTCCTAATTCTAAATACATTTGTCTTATCTTTTCCTTGGGATTTGCTAAATAGCAACACAATGGAACCCTTTTAGTTGTGCAAAGGAGGTTGCCAACTCTTACTTTCGATTTCAGTTCCCAAAATAAAGCAAACCCAAGTGATTCAAGAGCGCTATATAAAGGTTGGATTTATTATCTCTACTGCCCCCAGGTAAGTATGTTCCTCAGTTCTGAATACGCTAAACAAAACTGAACAAGCCTGATAGCAAAAAATTACTATTCCTCTGAAGTACCCTAAAGGTTCCAGACCAGCTAGTATAGGGTATACTCACTTCTTCAGGAAAAAATAGCAATTTCCTGAATACCCACCCATACCATCTGAGAAGCACTTGGAAATTCTGCAATGGCAGCATTCTCACTTTGCAAGGAATGAAAATATTACAGACCTGTTAGAATTAACCTGGTGTAACCTCAATCAAATTAATGCCACAGTTAAAGGGCCTCACGAATAGTATTAGTCTCATAAAACAAGGCTTTTGAAGTCTATCCAATTGTGGGATTCAGTATGTCTCAAATAGGCTCCCACATTTTAAAAACAAAGCAAGACAATATGGCTAACTCTGGCAGCAAAGCTGGTTAGAGGCAGAGGGTCAGCTGAGGAGCCACTCTTTCCCCATTTTGCTCTATGTACCCTTCATCGTCCTCTGCAACCCTGGGATAAGCTGATGGTATGCCCCAAACTCACCTCTTCTCCTAGGAACTTACCTTAGAGGTGAATGTTTTTGCTATTGCCAGATTTATCTTCCCCTGAGAAAACACTGGCCACAATTACTATTTACTGGTTTGAAAGAAAAGTATCTTTTACCTCATCTTCTAAATGTCCTAGTTTTTTCCAAAACTGAAAGCACATCAGTCACCCATGATGCTCTTATAACCCAGATTCAGGCTCTCCCATTCTGAATTAAATCAGCTTCCAAAGGTGGAGCCCCAGTATCTGTAGATTTAAACTCTCCCTTTATTTTTTGATGTACAAAGAAGTTTGGAAAATATTCTTCCACCCCATTTTTTTCCGTCTCTCCTACTCTTTCACAAACTGGTAGGCAAAGTCTCTGAACCACAGAATTATCAGTTTTATGCATCAACTAAAAGATCACGCAAAGAATTTAGCTATCAATGGATCAATACAAGAATGATGAGGTAAATGGTTACCTGTAGAAAATGATTTCAAGTCAACTTTTTCAGAGACTTAAATGAAATGTATGATTGGGAGGCATAAAGAAGTAGATAGCATGCAGGAAATAAAAAAGTACCACTACCAGAGTAAAAATTATGTCCATAGCATGGAGAACTTTTTGAGACTAACAACATGAATTTGAGAAGAATGTTGTCATAGGCTGGACAAAGGCCCCCTAAAACATCTTCCTAATTAATCCCCGGAACCTGTGAATATGTCACTTTATATGGCAAAAGGGACTTTTCAAATGTGATTAAGATCTTGAGATGGGGTAATTATCCGGATTATCCAAGTGGACCTAATGATGTAATCACAAGTGTCCTTACAAGAGGGAGGCAGAGATAGCATTAAAGATGTGATGTGATTATGGAAGTAGAGACTAGAATAATGAGGCCACAAGCCAAAGAATGCCAGCAGCCACCAGCAGCAAAAAGAGGTAAGGAAGAGATAGATTCTCCCCTGCGGACTCTAGAAAGGAGGAACCTAATTTTAGTCCAGTAAAACTGATTCCGAACTTCTGACCTCTAGAACTGTAAGATAATAAATTTGTATTGTTCTTAATCACTGAATCTGTAGTAATTTACTACAGCAGACATTGAAAACAAATATAATCACTAACATGGGAGCTCAACAATCAGAATTCAAGATCAGCAGATCTGCACTTGTTTTGTAAAATGTTTAAAAAACCAAGAGCACCAAATATTTAATAAGTAAAAATCAGCAATGTAGAGGTAATATTGAAATATTATATATTACCCAAATATTACCCAAATCAAGGCAAGCATAATCTCTATGAACATACATCTGGTTTTAAAAACAACATTTTTAGGGCAGTTAAGTAAGGAATTTACCCACAAAAATCAAAAGAATTTTACTGAATTACTGGAATTGGGTGAAGGAGGTATCTCATTTGCTAGTACAATAATGATCATACCCACTGCTTTCTCGTTTCTGGGGTTCTCTTGTTCCTTTGACTCCCTTTATTTAATCTGTCTCTAAGAAAAGTAGGAGAAAACACAAGGCTAGAATCCTGTCATTCCTACTTGACTTCTTACTATTAGAACAAGATATAAAATGTTATAAAAAATAAACTAACATTTCTTTTAGATACTAAAGAAAACCAAAACATTAAAATCTGCAAATGTAGGGGCAGCCTGGTGGCACAGGTGGTTAGAGCACCATGTTCCTAATTAATGCTGCCACCGAGGTCTCTGGTTGGACTCCCACGTGGGCCAGTGAGCTGCGCCCTCTACAGCTAAGATTGTGAACAATGGTTCTCCATGGAGGTGGGCTGCCGTGAGCTGCCATAGGCTACTGTGGGCTACCGTGTGCTGCCATGAGCAGCCAGCAGCCATCATGAATGGCCAGCCACCAGCGAGAGCTGCTGTGAGCTGCTGTGAGTGGCTGACCGACGACCAGCAACCGACTGCCTCAGCCGGGGGGAACTCAAGGCCATACCAGCATGGGCCAAGGAGCTGTGTCCTACACAACTAGACTGAGAAACAACAGCTTGAACCGGGGGGGGGGGGGGGGGGGGGGGGGGGTAGAAGGGGGGTAAAAATCAGCAAATGTAGACGTAGAAAATTCTTTTACATAAAAGAATCATATATTATAAGAATGTTCCTTTGACATTGTCACAAAAAAGCAGAAAATCCTATAATCTGTAACAAGTTACAATTTTTAAGTAAAGATTTTTAATTGTTATAAAAGATACAGATGGCTCTCATGAGGTCCACCCAAAACAAAGTGGTAAACACGCTATTTATGGAAATATAAACTGCTTTACCAAGGTTTACAGCAGAAATCAAATCAGGATAAAATGCTGATTTCATTTAAAAATAAATAATTATCTTACTAATTTTTAATGTTGATGCTATAATTAATCCTGGAATCAATCAGACAATTGACATACTATTAATACCTTCATGGATGTAAGTTCAGGATGTCATCTTTTGGAAATTTAGGTTATTATAAAAATTTTATGTTTTTTTTTACTTAATTAATTAGGTTCCCAGCCCACATAAAATACCCTATAAAATATGCATCCCTAAATCTTAAGAGTGAGGCTCCTAACTGAACATTTTAGTTGAATAACATAACCCTTCTGTGGATTCACTTGGTAGTTATCTGGTTTCATAGTGTGCCTTACACTAATAATGTATAGTTTTTCAGAAAACACATTCACGTTTGACCATCTTAAATAAACTGCTAAACGAGTTGTACCAACACATCTGCAGTGTCTGCTTAGTTAACAATTAGCTGCATTCAAGAAATGAAAGTCAAAAAAAAAAAAAAAAAAAAAAAAAAAGAAATGAAAGTCAACTACTTTTACTAAAACATTTGCATGGCATGGAAGAACTACACCAACGAACCTTTACCATATCCAAGAAGTATTCAAAAAATAAAGTATGTAACTGTGCAAATTATAGGAAGCCTTCAGGCAAACAGATGTCATCATACAGAGAGTAGAGCAAAATACATAGGCGACAAATTATCAGTTCTATTACAATAAATTTGACATTAATTAGTAAATGTGTTTAAACCATAAACAGTCCTGCTAACAATGTAATTATGGATTTTTAATGTTATTCTGATATTAAAAAGTGCTAATTCATTAAGAATTAAACTGGGGATGGCCAGTTAGCTGGGATGGCCAGTTAGCTCAGTTGGTTAGAGCATGGTGCTCTTACCAAGGGTGCCAGTTTGATCGCCACATGGGTCACTGTGAGCTGTGCCCTCTACAACTAGATTGAAACCACTACTTGATTTGGAGCTGATGGGTCCTAGAAAAACACACTTAAATCAAGTTTAAAAAAAAAAAGAATTAAACTGAGAAACTATTCTAGAAATGCAAATTTGACCTCAAGTCAGAGAAAAGAAAAGGCACAGACACAAAAGAACTATGATACTTACGGGAACATAATTTAAATTAGTTACTTCCCCAGATACAATAGGAGAAAAAGAGTGAGTTTACTGTATGATACGATCAAACTAACGTTGTTGAAAGAAAATTTTAACTTTAGGATCTATATTGGATAATCCAAACAATAAGTGGAGCCAAAAAAAAAAAAAAAAAAGAAAAAGAAGTGGAGCCTAACTTCCTTATTACACAGAACTGTGAGTTTTCTATTCCCCTCTTCTTAGAACACTTTATAAATTAGTAGTTTGACAGAGTCCTTAATTTTTTCAGTATCACTTAGGTAAATACATGTATATTTTCAAAATTCTGTAAACAGTATTAAGGAAAAACAGTAACTGTTTCATTTCCCTCTTACCTAGTATAGTGAGTCCACTTCACATGCAATGAGTATAAAGGAGATGTCAATACAAATGTAAAAGCAAGACTACAAACTAATGTTTCCTTTGGGGTTTTTTATGATCAATTCCAAACACAGTACAAGTAAGATGGAATGAGTAAGAAAAAAACCATATTTTATTTCCCTGTTAACACCAAGCCATATCATTCAAAATGTGTTTCGAAATACTTCACCAGATTGCCAGTCCCAGCCACTGCAACAGAAATCCATTGAGATACCATCTAGAAAGAACAGCTACATTGCTACACATAATTTATTAACTTAGTAGTTTAGCCTCTCAATATTTAGCAAGTTTGCATAAAAATTAATACTCCCATTGGTTTATAGTGACATTAATATAAATACATAATTTTAAAGTCAACATTCCTTTCACTAGGACCGTAACATTTCTTAAAAGATAGCTGTGGATTGGGGCAAAGTAATGACTGGCTGTTCGGACAGCACTGTTCCAAAATCAAATATACTGGCAGGCTTGGAAAGGCGTTAAGTATATATACACACTCTCTGTATGCTACTATTTCCCACATTTTTGCTGTACATACTTGTCTCATAATACAGTATAAAATATTTCCTCAAATTTGAAAAAAACAAATCAAGATGAATATATTTTCACCTTCATTTCAAAAGAACAATTTTTAAATGAAAAAGTTCCCCATGTTTAACTCCCTTCAAGATATTAATTGATGTATTTTCTTCACTACTGTACAATTTTTTTACCCTACCTTACTGCCTAATTACAACCAGTTTAGCAAAAAGACCTCAGTGCTTTGTTTAAAATTGCATTCAATAAATTATAAGACTGTAAATCTGCAGTTGAATCCTTCTTAAGACACTGAATTATTACTAAGTCCAAAAAAATGTATGACCATTCATCAACACCCTGGAACCTGTAAATTATTGCAAAAAACCTCACATGTGCATATAATTCAAACATAAACATTGTGGGGAGGGGTCATAAAATAAATACTACAATATTTTTCAACTCTATTTAAATGCTGCCTTGATGGTTAGATGAAAAGATTAATATTACTAACAGACAAAGTCAAACTATTTTAAAGACTAGTTTCCAAGTAGTTAGAATAATTTTGCAAAACAAGGATAAGCAAGAGCCTAGGCCAATATATTTTTCCTGTAGTGTAATTGCTAATATGAGGTATAATCTGTAAGCAATTAATACAATACAAATAGGTGTAAGTCACCACTAAATCCAAGTCTGGTGAAAAGCTTCTAAGCTAATGTGTTTGGGGAGGGAGTTAAGGGAAAGGAGGGAAAGGGAAGGACAGGGCAGGTTTCCAGTGGGAACATCATTTACACATTTCATCATTATCATCATCTTGTATGTAACAGTCCACTGAAACATAAATCCTTTCCAAGTATGCAGGTCTAGAATATACTTTATGTAGCATTAAGATTACTTACGTATTACTAATGCTTCATTTGATTTATATTTGGATATACACATAATCATATGTGTATATCAAAAACTATAAACAGAATTTTAAAACACATTTATCTCATTTTTGAAAAGTTAAAACTAAACTATGTACTACAGAATTTTCTAGAATATCTAAACTCAGGGGTAAAACCAAAGGAAAACATTACTATTTCTTTAGTAAATGGCTTGTGGGAAACCTCAAGTTTACTCATCATTTTATAGATGGGTTTATTTGATGAGGATTGTGAACCAATGATTGTTTAGCAGCAATTTTACCAAACTGTAAATTCTTTTATTAACAGGCATTATAAACAGATAATACTAATCTTATGTAAAAACCATGAGTGCCACACCAGTGAATATATAGCTCATGAATAACTTAAAAAGTATTTCCCATTTTAAAAAGCAACACTCAGCATACAAAAACCTACCTATACTAAACAAAGAGGCTACAATATGGATACATGATTGATGTGTCTAAAATGATATATATATATACAGTACATAATTAATGTTAATTATGTGATCAGTACATTTTTTCTATATGATTCCCTTCATGCTTCACTTTCACCAGAAACTGAATTCTGAACTTCCTCTTCTAAAATGGGTACAATCAGGTTATCCTTGGACATCAAATTATATTTCACCACAAATTTAGTAAACCGATGACACAAAAATGTTTCATTCTGTAGAGAGGAAGAAAAAATGTTATTTTAATTTACTATCCCAAACCAAAAAAGCTAGACATAATATCAATATTTATTATTGTCATTCTGGTAAGAATACATCAGGATAATTAGTAAAATTCACTTACTTCATATTCATCAAATATCTGCCGGTGATGAAAATAAGCATGTGAAAATATTCTGTAAATCCTACGGCATACTGATCCTAGTTTTGCTACAGATGATTCCTTTATGCTAACCCTAGAAACAGAAAAGAAATCATAGATTCATAGAGCTGGACAGGTCTTAGGAACAATATATTCCAATCTCCTCAATTCATAAGTGTGGAAACTGACACCTAGGTAAATGACCAGTCCAAGATCAAAGTGCGAGGAAGTTGCAAGAGCAGCAGAACCCCTATTCCTGGGCCAGTGCTCTTTCTGCATAACCACAATGCCTAAGAAATTCAGTATTATAGTTTTGAAACTTTGTTAAAATTTAATGTAATTAAAACTATTGAAAGGAATTAGTTTATTCTATAGAACTCAATTCTTTTTTGGAGAAATAAAAATTGCCTGCATATTTCTGATATTCTTTTTTAAAAAAAATGTATATAAGACACTGAGGCAAAAACCAATATTTTTACATGAGCTTATACATATTTTATATGAGCTCTTTGGAATTAATGATATTTGGGGGTGGGGGGAATCTTGAATTCTATCCATCTGGTAAGAAATATTTTAATTGAATATAAAATGCCAGTCATACACCTCAGCAATAACATATTATAGTATGCACAGGTTTTTTCCCAGACCTTAAAAACCTGTAGGCAAGGATCTTTCAAAACCAAGCAGTCCAACTAAGGAAAGCCTGTGCTTTAGGCATGGTATGCGGAGGCTGACTCCATCACGGATTCAAGCAAGCAAGTGTGTAAATATCCCAACTCTAAAGCATCAAAGAGAGAGTCCTGGAGACTGATGCACAGCAGTAAGGACTAACCCTGACTAACTGGCCTGTGAACTTTGGGAGCCAAGTCCTGCTGCCTTTAGTTTAACCACAACCCTAATTTCAAAACTTGAATTATTTTGAACAAGTCAAATACACAACAGCTGAAAAAAAAAAAAAAGTTTAAAGAATACAATGCATTAACCAGCAACCTAGTTTTAGTTTTAAAAACATCAATCTTTTAAATTAAATCCAAAAAGTTTAATACCATGTTTAAAAGTTTTGTTTACCTGCTGGGAAAATATTTATTGCTATTCAGAAGACATGCAGCACCATCAAGTGTGTGTCTAGTATAGTCTATAGCAGGACACTGTAAAAGAAAAAATGTAAATATGCATCAACAAAGAGCTCTACATCTTAAATTAGGTATATTTATTACGTAAGTGTCTTATTCCAAAAACCTGAGCATATTCTAAGGAAAAAAAATGCCTTACAATATTAGAATGATTGTAAAATTCAGTGCTACAGCAATAAATAAGGTTTTATTATCCCCATGAACTATAATATCAGGCCTCTAGAAGACACATGAATCAGTCTCCTAATTTCTCACTCTCAACAATGTATGTACCTAGAAGAAAACAGCAGTTAGAGCTGGGAAGAACACTTGACTATTTAATCTAACCCTCTGATTTTACAAATGAGGAAACTGAGGCTGGTCAGTTTGCAGAGTATGTACAGGCTTTTTCCCAGATCTTAAAAATCTGTAGGCAAGGATAAGGAATCTTGCAAAACATGCACTCAGCTTAGAAAAGATCAGAGAGATTCAAGCAAGCAAGCGTATAAATATCCCAACTCTAAAGCATGGGGAGAGCCCTGAAGAATGAATGACACACAGCAGCGGGGACTACCATTAACTGATGGTCAATGATTACTCTAGATCATCGTAGTTGGGAAGAAAGATGCAAAAACATGTTTCTACAAGGAATATACTGATTCCTGGTCCACGGATTCATACCATTCCAAGAGGCCCTGAAGCTTCCTTCTCTTCAAAAATACCTCCAGAGATCACTGCCTTCTATGATCCTAGAAAGCATCCCTTATTATGTGCCTGGCACCACTCTAGCAGCTCTCTAAAGAATTTTCTCCTTGAACCTCCTTTAAAATTTAACATGAAATTTATTCTTTATAGTTTAATAAACCTGTCTTATACTAGCCCGTTTGTCAGAAATGATGAAACCTATTGTCTCATAGCAAATCAGCAAACCTATTAAAGGAAAACTAAAACTGCAAAGTAATTCTTCTCACTCAGTTTTTCTAAGGACGGGCAGGGAAAAGCATCAAAGAAAAGTAGGATTGAAAATGAACCAGGGAATCTACTTGAAGGAAAAAAATGAACTACAGAAAAGAACAACAATGATTCTAATTGTACGCAGTAGTTAGAATATTTTTCAAGGGTTAAGATTGAAACTGGTATAATATTTAGAAATGTAAACTAATAACTACTATATATGGTTTAGATATAGTGCCATGGCAAATACAGATTATCTAAACAAACAAAAAAGGTATTTTTCTAACTATACATCCATAGGAATTTCTGGTTAGTGGACTCATCTAAAACAGTACCATGAGCGGTATTTACTGAAAAAATTATCTTTCTCCATATATATGATTACAGGTGATTTGGTCAAAAACAAATATCCCAAGTCACTGTGTTTCTCATACTAGTCATTTGCATGTACCGTGGGACAGTTTTACAACCTTTAAATCAGCATTGTCCAGTGGAAATATAATGCAAGCCATACACTTAATTTTAAATTTTCTAGTAGCACCATTAAAAAGGTAAAAAAGAAACAGGTGAAATTAATTTTAATAATGTATTTTATTTAACTCTATACAGCCAAAATTATCATTTCAACATGATTGATATAAAAATTGAGCTTTGGGGGGGTATTTTTTTGGGGGGGGTATTTTAAGATACACTTCACATACCATAAAATTTCTGTTTTAAAGTGCACAATTCAGTAGTTTTTGGTATATTCACAAAACTGTGCAACCATCATAACTATATTCCAGAACACTTTCATCACCCCATGTGGTCACACAGCAGCCTAGACGTTTGTCCCCTCCAATCTTTCCTTAGAGAAAGAAAACTTTACGGGACTGTCCCTCTTTGGGGTTGAGTTCATTTATCCTAAGTCTCTCTATTTGGTCCTTGTAAGCTGGGTCTGCAGTCAAAGACGAGTAATGATTCCTCATGGGAGGAACGACTTAAGCCAGACGGGACCCCATGGGGACCCCCATGAGTTAACATAATAAAAGCCAGGAGGTAGCCATACGCCTCCTCCTCACCATTATGGGAAGCTGCTGATGCATGCCCCAATTGTCCTGCACTCTGCTATGCAAAGGACTTGTTAGAGTGATAAGATATCGCTCTTCCTGCTTAGCTCATGGGATGGTTTTACCTTGTGAGACTTGCTCCCCCAGGGGGTTGAACACACCCACCTTAGTCGCCTGGGGACAATGAGCATCGGTTGCTTTGGGACAGATATCTGGGAATTGGAAGAATTTTTATGGTGTGGTGTGAGAATTTCGGACCCTGCCTTTAATCTTGTGATGCTTATTGTAAGAAATCAATAAATACCCACGACGACCCGATTCGGGGCTCCAGTCCCTTGAGGCTGCGAGTCCCTCGGTCCTCTGTGATTTAACTGTATTTGAGTCTCTGTCTCTTTATGATAGTTTAACCCTCGCCGCCTCCCTCACCTTCCCACGGCTTGTGTTGTGCAGGTCGCAACAACCCCCAAAAGAAACCCAGTACCAATTAGCAGTCTTTATAGTCTTTCCTCCTCCTAATCCTATGTAACAACTAATCTACTTTCTGTCTTCTATGGATTTGCCTATTCTGGATAGTTCTAAAAATGGAATAATATGTGGTCTTCTGTCACTTAGCATGTTTTTCACGCTTATATATAGTGTAGCATAAATCAGTACTTCATTACTTTTTTTAATTCAAAAAGTTTTTTATTTTAATGTTTTTCATATACACAAAAATGCTACAAAATGTTTCTCCCTCTACCGACTTCATTCTTTTTCTATATTGAATAATATTCCATTGCATACATATACTACATTTTATTTCTTTACTACTCATCAGTTGATGGAAATTTGGTTGTTTCCATTTAGGGCTGCCATGAATAATGTATTACTAGGTTGGTACAAAATTAATTGTGGTTTTTCCAATTTTTAACCTTTTAAACTGCAATTACTTTTGCACCAACCTAGTAACTGTGAGCATCGGTGTAAAAGTTTTGTGTGAACTTATGTTTTCATTTCTTATGGGTGTGTGTGTGTATATATATATATATATATATATATAGAGAGAGAGAGAGAGAGAGAGAGAGAGAGAGAGAGAGAGAGAGAGAGAGATCTAGGGGTAGAATCATTAAGTGATGTGGTAACTCTATGCTTATCATTTTGAGGAACTTCTAAACTGTTTTCCAAAGTGGTCACAGTATTTTACAATCCCATCAGCAATGTATGAGGGATTCCGTTTTCTCCACATCATGGCCAACACTTGTTATTATCTGGTTTTTATATTTTAGTCATTTTAGTGAGTGAAGTATATGCCATTGTGGATGTGCCTTTTCTTTCCATTAAAAAAAACTGTGGTGAAATATATACAACATAAAATTTGTCATTTTAACCATTTTAAAATGTACAATTTGGTGGCATTAATTACATTCACTGCTATGCAACCAACACCACTATCTATTTCCAAACCAAAAGTTTTTCATCATCCTGAACAGAAACTATATATATTATCAAGCATTAAAATCCCACACCACCTATCCCCCAGCCCGTCAACCTCTAATCTACTTTCTGTCTCTATGAATTTGCCCTTTCAAGATATTTCATATAAGCAGAATCACACAATAGCTGTCCTTTTGCGTAGGGCTTATTTCACTCAGCATATCTTCAAGGTTCATCCATGTTGTAGCATGTATCAGAACTCCATTCCCTTTTATGGCTGAAAATATTCCATTGTATGTATAGGGCACATTTTGTTTATCTGTTCTCGTTGTGGGTTTGATATGCATTTAACTAATGACTAATGATGTTGAGCATCGTTTCATGTACTTACTGGCCATTTGTATATCTTCTTTAAAGAAAAGTCTATTCAAATCTTTTGCTCATTTTTAACTTGAACTGTCTTTTAATTGTTGAGTTATTAAAGTTCTTTATGTATTCTGGATACTAGAACCTTATCACAGATATGATTTACAAAAATATTTTCTCCCATTCTATGGGTTGTCTTTACACTTTCTTGTCAGTGTCCTCTGACACTCAAAACATTTTTAATTTTGATGAAATCTGAATTACCTATATTTCCTTCCACTGTTTGTGCTCTTGGTGTCACATCTCAGAACTCATTGCCTAGTTCAAGGTCATGAATATTTATACTTATATTTTTTCCCTAGAGTTTTATAATTTTAGAGGTTACATTTAGATTTTTGATCCATTTTGATCCAATTTTTGTATATGGTGTGAGGTAGGGATATAACTTCATTCTTTTGCATGTAGATATCCAGTTATCTCTTAATGAGTATTTTATATTGTCCTTTTTGTACTAAGTCTTTGAAATCGGCATGTATTTAAAACTTAGAAGACATCTCATTTTGGATATCTACATTAAGTGCTCCGTAGCCACATGTTGTACATGGCTACTGTATCAGACAGCATTAACTTTAGACTTTAATCGATTTCTGAATTGGGGAGTCGAGGGTGGAGTTGGGAAAGAGTTTTGCTTGTTTTAGCTGCTTCCCTCCACCTCCCTCCAATTCTCAGTGAACTAATACTATTCTGCATCATTTGTAACAGCAAAAAGTTGGTAAAATAGGTTACAAAACTTGTAAATAATGTGCTCACAAACTTTTATAAATTATATTTTCCTAAATACATATTCATAATGCTATTGCAAGTGATCACAATCCACATGAGACTGAAAGGGCTAGCTGATAATAACAAGTTATAACCTTGGTCAGTTACAATCACTATTTGTATAATTAACTCTATTTGCTGCAATGCCTTTAATTTTCAAGTGCATTGAGTAAAGCATCACTGGTGCTGAGTACCTTGCCTGTTCCACTTCAGAATATGCCCAGTGCTTTTAATTCATAAGAGCAACTTTTTTAGCTACTAATCTGTCCGTTATTATTTCCTGACTGTGTGCAATTATTTCAAAAGAGTTCAATAAGTGTCCTTTCAGGATTTTCTTTTGTTTGTATGTTTACAATAATCCATTCCATGTAGCTACCACTTGGAAATTCTACTATCATCCTCCCTTGATACATGGACAATTCAAAGGAGCTGATCTTCAGAAAGAAGGTCGCAATTTTAAGACTTACAGTATCTAATGCTGATGATATCATTTAAGAAAAAAGTGGATGTGACAATGACAGTATATATAAATCTTACAATACATCACAAACTGCACAGTACATCTTTACTATTTGCCAAAATGAAACTAGCTTTCCTGATTCAGTTTCTTAATTGCAATTATCACATCATTCACTATACTATGTAGCCAATTTCAGTGGTGTATCAATGAAACTGCTATGTGAATTTTCCTAGATGCAGAATGATACATAATCTTAATATTGCTTCAATGCATTAACACAAAAAAATAACACTGAATTAAATCAGTCCTCCAAATAAGTAGTACCTACTTAGACAGGTACCAGATATTCCTCATTTTGGAGAATTTACCTGTTTCAAACAAAAAAACCACCAGATATCGATTTTGCAACTAAAGAGTCACCTGTCTTCAAGCCTTGCAGGTCTGTTAATATAACGATCATGTGAAGGTCTATAACTGGCCTAACCCCATTATTTTCCATCAAATCAGTGTTGAGTAAAAAACATTTACTATAGAGGAAAAAAGGAATGCAGATCAAAAGAAAACCAACCCATACTTTACACGAACCAGCTGTAAAGGACATTTTTGAGATAACTAAGGAAAACTGAGTATGTATTAGGATATCATATGAAGGAATTATTTAAAATAAAAAAATTCTATAGATAATTTCTACTTCCTATACTCTCGCCTTGACAATAACTGAGGAGAAAACAACACAAATAACTTTTTCAGTGTAGGACCAAATATGAAGAGGAAAATCATTATGGTGGGTTTCAAATTAATAGCAAGAAATATTAATGAAATGTAGAGGAAAAAATACTGACTACAAAGTTAAAAAACTCAGAAGTAACATTTCTATTTAATAGACTAAGCATCAACTAGTAATCACAAACAATTGTTCCTATCAAAAGAAATTGTGACTGAAC
Source organism: Rhinolophus sinicus (assembly GCF_057876585.1). Classification (NCBI taxonomy): domain Eukaryota; kingdom Metazoa; phylum Chordata; class Mammalia; order Chiroptera; family Rhinolophidae; genus Rhinolophus; species Rhinolophus sinicus. The sequence continues at coordinate 180,411,483 of NC_142517.1, read as the reverse complement.
CAAAAAATCTAAACAGGTATATCTCATCCATTACATATTAGATATCAGCACGATGTGACAGATCTTATCCTGTGATAGCCAGTAAATCATAAAGTGAGTTCTAGCCCATGCTATTGCCCAATTATGAAAAATGATACTAATCATAAGAAATCCTAAAATAGCGGGGCAGCCGGATGGCTCAGTTGGTTAGAGCGCGAGCTCTTAACAACAAAGGTTGCCAGTTTAATTCCCGCATGGGATGATGGGTTGCATCCCTTGCAACTAAGACTGAAAACAGCGACTGGACTTGGAGTTGACCTGCGCCCTCTACATCTAGATTGAAGGACAACGACTTGGAGCTGATGGGCCCTGGAGAAACACACTGTTCCCCAATAAAAAAATAAAAAAACGATACCCTAATATAGCATTGTGGCAATAACCTTTCAGAAAAGAACTCTTAACCAAATGGCAAAATAAATAGTGAACTAAAACCTCTAAAAATTGGTCTACCACTGTCTTGGAGAGTTTAGGTTATGATAATTTTATTAGTCATTCTATTTTATAAATTCTCACCTCTTTTGGAGTTTTATGAGCTGCACAAAGAAAAATCCATTGTTCAGTTGCTGTCATCTGAGTACATGTATCTGGATGGCATTCACTCTGTTAAAAACAGTTACATTTCTTAATATGTAAAATAATAATTGAAAAGTTTATCATTTGGGGTATTACATTTACATGTAAAATTCTAAAATAATTAGGAATTTTGGATAAGTCTTTGTAAGCACATTAAGTTACAAAAACGGGGAAAAAACAGAACTTTCAAATAACTCAAAGAAAATACCTGAAGTTTGACAGCAAGTCCATTTAGCTCAAGACAGAATTGCCTAAAAATAAAAATACATAAATGAAGTCTTATCTATTCTCCACATTATTTTTAGAATATTGAGTGTCACAACAGAATCCCATCAATACTATCCTTCCTCCCTAATCACCATTATCAACGCCACCTGAATTTACATGGCACACATCCTACAAAGACATAGAGATTAATAAACAAAACCCAAAACTGACAACCCTAACAATGTGTTCAGTATCAGAGTTCAGTGAGTTGACCAGTCTTAACACTAGAAATTGATATAATTTTTTTTAAGAATTTGGAAATATTTACCAAGACACTTAGGAAGTACATTATTTTTTGACTTTGTCAATCTCCACATGCAGATACTTTGTACAAAGATGCTCACAGAAACTATCTATATGTTAAAATTTTTTTGAAATATTCTAAATGATAGAGTAGTAAAACATTGGTATATACATAAACATACAAAGAACAAATTTATATTCACAGTAAGATTCCAGTTATGTAAAAAATTATGTGTATGTGTGTATATACCTATGTACAAATACATAGAAAAAAGACTAGACGTTTTATACTCCTATGTGTTTTACAAGTTTTGTTCTGATTACAAACAACTTGTCCCTTATAAAAACTTCAAACATAACATAGAAGAAGGAAGTCCTCCATAATTCTACCACCTCTTCCCAAAATATACTTATTGTTTACGTGTAAATTTGAGTTTCTCTGCACTGATTAAAATACACTGGGATCGTATCATATACAATGTTGTAACTTGTTTTGCACTTAATAGATCGTGGGCACTTTTTCATGATATGCTTTCCTTCTAAAATTGCCAAACTGAGACTTATTAAGCCTAGAACAATGCTTAGAACATAGTAAGTGCTAAAAAAATATTTTTGAATAAATGAATAATGGAGGAAATTAGATAACCATTTTTAGACAGACTTGTTATTTGATATAAAAAGGCAAGTAATCCTGTCGCAAAGATAACTTATTTTATAGCTGTCAAAATATTGAATATGTTCCCTCTAAAAATCCTATCAAATTAATCACTATGTTTCCCCATAAAAAAATGAGAACACTTTAGTTTCCTAAAAATGCAAAGCTAAAACCTACATAATTGATAGATAAAAGAGAGTCCCCAAGGGGAGAGGGGGGGAACTGCACATATATGAAAGAAAAACTGTATTTATTTCTTAAAGTACATTATAATAGAAGAAAAAAAAAAGACAAGGGTCGGGGCCTGCCCAGTGGCTCAGGTGGTTAGAGTGCCGTGCTCCTAACGCCGAGGTCACCGGTTCAATTCCCACATGGGCCAATGAGCTGCGCCCTCTACAACTAAGATTGTGAACAATGGCTCTCCCTGGAGCTGGGCTGACAGGGGCTGCGGCGGGCTGCCACTGGCTGCTGTGCTGCCGTGGGCTACCGTGTGCTGCCAGGAACGGCCCGTGGCCAGCGTCAGTGGCCAGCGGCCAGTGTGAGCGGCTGTGAATGGCTGACTGGCAACCGACTTCCTCAGCCAGGAGGAGCGCAAGGCTCATAATACCAGCATGGGCCAGGGAGCTGTGTCCTACACAACTAGACTGAGAAACAACTGCTTGAACCGGAGTGGGGGAGGGAGGCGGACGGGCGGGGGAGGGGGGGGGCGCAAGGGTCAAATTTCCAGTTCTCTGTAACTGTATTTCCCTTCCAGATGCCCAATAATGCTGTTCTTAGATTACGAAAAATAGCATTACTTCTGAATCACCACATCACCCTCTACTGGCTCCTACTTGTAGGCTGCACGTTACGTGTTTTTGAGTTGTTTTTCACTAAGTGGTAATAAAGACTGATGGTGATAAACAAGTTTCTCATGTAGTCCAATACACTTATGGCCAGTAACAAAATTAAGCTAACTGATTTGGCACTGTTTATTGGCACCATCTGTGGCAAACAGTGCAAACCTTACAACTTCAAGTTAATTCATTACAGGGCTAACACATACACTAGTGTAGCTGAAGACACAAGCCAGAGCTGAAATCCAGCCTCCACTCCAGTCGCTAAACCATACATCCTGGCATAGGACTGCATCCACTCAGAGGAAGGGGCATCTTTTCCTAATTACAAAGACTCAGTATGGGCTAGTGGGAGATTTGACTGAATCTCCCATGACCCAATTCCCATTAACATCATAATATAATCAAACACATTAACAATAACAGCGAATATTAAGCCTCAAATCAATATCAAGTTAAATAGGGAGGAAAAGGTTTTCTTAGGTCTGAAATAAAAACCTTGTAAATTAAAATCATCCTTCACTTTGTTAGGAATTATGCAATGAAAAAAATCCTTGCTTATTTTCAATATTAATCCTACTAGATAAGTAAGTAGTTATTTTCAAAGCTGATTAAAATAAGGCAGAGGATATAGTATCCTAAAATACTCTATGTTAATTTTCAAGAATGGGGAACTATCTACATATTCATACTTTCAATTATACGTTGAGAGGTATTTTTAAAAAACTAGATCGAGTAGTAAAGTGATTTGCCCAAGAAACTAGCAGAGTACAAAGAAGTCTTAGCACCTTGAAACTGCTGAACTGTTATGACAAGACATTATGTCTTTGCAATATCTAAACAAGCCTGCAGCATCCAAAAAAAGCAACTTATCTACAAGTTGAGGCACTCATCACAGGAAATGCGGTCTAAATTATTCAAAAAAAGTCGTATTTCCACTATACTTATTATTTAAAAATCAACTCAAAAGTAACAAATCCTGATGAACATATATATCCATACTACATTCTCTATGTTTAATTTATCAACTCATCCCAGCTCCCATTCACACTGAAAAGTTTTTAACTTCAACAACAACCTAGTAACTTCAGGATATAGCCTCTTCTAAAGTTAACTCTAGTTAACTGATCATTCACTAGTCATCAATTTTTTCATTCAAAGGATATAATGAAAAGCTCTAAAATTCCTTACTTCAGCATTACAATTTACTTAAGGAAAATATTGTAAGTTCACAGTACTGTGTTTCCCTGAAAATAAGACTGAGTCTTATATTAATTTTTGCTCCAAAAGACACATTAGGGCTAATGCTCAGGGGATGTCATCCTGAAAAATCATCCTAGGGCTTATCTTCCAGTTAGGTCTTATTTTCAGGGAAACACAGTAAATAGGTAACTTATCAGACACCAAGCCTATACTAGGACCTTGACATGATCCTCTATAGAGAAATAAAGTATCCCTGAGTGGGTAAATGGAAATAATACATTTGTGGTTAAGGGATATGATTAAGGAAAGCTGTATAAAAAGATAAGGCCCAAATTCAAAAATGTAGAAAATAATCAGTAAATAACAAAATTGAAAACTTCGTAACACTGAAAATATAAAAGCATTCAAATCTGGTCTTTTGTTCTGCAGTTATATATGATTTTATTTATGATTCAAAATCATTAATATTAAAGATTATTTTTAGTAACAGAAATACTATTACTATTTTGATATATCATAAGTACCTACCTTAAATGTTCGTACTTCCATACACCTTCATCTTGGCCCTCCGGTGGTTCAAGAATTTTGTCAATATTGGAACAATCTGCTCTTATGTTCTGTTGGATATACTATAAACAAAGAAGTTCTTATAGTTAATTAAAATATTATACTACATGGTAATCTTATATTAAATGTATGTAATTTAATATATAGCCACTCTTGTGGTTCAACTTTTGTGTTATAAATGAAATAGGAAACCAAGTACAGAATCATAATCAATGCAGGTTCTCTAATAATGCCATTTCATCATGACATTGATAAGATGCCACAGGAACTTAACTCTTGTTTATATCAATTAGTCTATGGTAAAACTGGTTTCCTTATACATTGATTCACCACAGTTCCAAGAACCTACTGATGACATTAAGTGAGAACCTATTGTAATTCAGAAGAAAAGAGGTAACCTTACCTATTCTCCAATTCAACTTCTTTGGGATAAGATTTATTACAAAAAACGCAGATATGATATTTACCAGGATTGGAAAAGGGATCAAATCCGCAAACCATAATTTTCATATGAACGTAAAGTACAGACTATGTAAATATAACTGTGGTACATATTATGATTCCGTTAATATGAAATATCTAGAACAGGCAAATCTACAGAGACAAAAAATAGATAAGTAATTGCTTAGAACTGCAGGAAGGGGAGACAAAGAAGAATGAAGAAAACTGCTAATGGGAATGATGTTTCTTTTAGGGGAAGGTGAAGTATGGAGGACTCAGTGCAGAAAACAAAATGACATTTTTGTTTTATTTGTAAGTTAAAGATTTCTTCTTTTCTCTCTCTTTTTAACGTTTTCATAAACTATCAATAAAAGGAGTCTAGATGCCTTAAAGACTGACAGCTTATAACTCCAGTTATAACAAAATTTAATAATTATGAGTAAATTCAGTTACTAAATATGTGGTTCAAGAATTAATATTGATTATGAGCAAACCATTTTGCACACAATATATTTATGTACCTAACTAACTGATTTTGGGATCACCAAAGAATGCAAAAAAATCAGGGGCCATAGTCTGTTTTATGTAAATTTCCTCATCCCTAACCTGCTATGGCTTTAACATTTCAGGTAATTGCTTATATTCATCCTTGACTTCAACTAACATAATTTAGGAGAAGTCAATAAACATTTTTTAAAATCCTCCTATGTACCAGATGCTAAAAACAAAATTCAAAACAAAACTAAGTCTGTGTTTTTTATTTGAGGGAAACACATGAAAATAGGTGCAACACATAGCAATAAAATATCATGCAAAAAGCATTTCATTGTTTCCAGTTTGAGCTAAGATGGAGTAAACATACATCAATCTTTCTCTTCCACTGAACAAAACTATAAAATCTAGTCAGAACGCATGGGGCAGCTATTTGATTGAGGTCTTTGAAAAGCAAATATCAGAAAGAGGAGCAGGAAAAAAACATCAGAATTCAAAGTACCAGTGAACTGGCAGCGAGTCTGCTGTGTTTCTTTTCCCCTCTGGTAACTCCTGGCCTGAACTCAATTAAGTGTGAAACCAAAAAATGAGCACTGTTGATGCTGATAGATACAGGAGAAACTATTTAGTTCTGACGAAGGAGTGGGAAAAGGCACTCCGAAAGCTCCGAGAGTAGAAGAAATCCCTTGGATCCCCCCCCTCCCTTTTCTTCATTCTTTCAGAGCCCAGACCTGAGACAATTCCACAGTGGCAGCAAAAAGCAGCTGGCACAGAAAAATGCAAGAGACAAAATCCTGAGGAAGAGAATCCTTCCTCTCCTCTTAGTGTTGTTTCTTTTTTCTCTCTTTGCCTTCCCACAATTGCAGCACAATTCCAATATGTGGTTTCTGGCTAGAGGACCAAAGATAGGGGGCCCAGGAAACCAGAAAGTATCAGAGAGATACTAGAGACAAAGAAGCTCAGAAAAGTAATGCCATAAAGCCATTTTTTAACTCCTGGGTGCAACTCTGATCTGTGCATGAATGCATACATGGATCTGATCCTAATTAGCATATGACAGGCTTTGATAACTGAGCTAATGGATATACCACTAGCCAGGCTGACCATGGGTTGGTGCACACACAGAACAGATTTAAGGAATAATGCAAAGGCTTTGAAAACTGAACTGACATTGGAACCTCAGTTCCATTGGAACTTGCAGCCTGTATCTAACCAGGTCAAACACCAGCTGAAACAAAAATATCAATATTCCCCGTGGGATTAAATAAGACCAGAGTCTCTAAATAATTTTCAAAATGTCCAGCATACAATCCAGAATTACTTGGCATACAAAGAATATGTGAAAATCTCAATTCTCATGGGAAAAGGCAATCACAAGACACCAATGACAAGATGACACAAACACTGGGATTATCTGACAAAAACTTTAAAGCAGCTATTATAAAAATGCTTCAAATTGCAAACACTTGAAACAAAAATATCAGCAAGGAAAGATATAAAGAGCCAAAAAGAAATTTTAGAACTGAAAAACACAATAACCAAAATAAAACACTCATGGGACTCAATAGCAGAGTGGAGATGACACAGCAAAGAGTCAATCAAGTTGAAGACAGATAAATAGCAATTATCCAATCTGAACAGAAATAAAATGAAATAAAAAAACAACAGTAATAATAAACAAAGCCTGAGGAACTTGTGAGACAACAACAAAAGGTTTAAAAGTCATGTCACTAGGGTCCCAGAAAAGAATGTGATGCTAAGAAAATATATATCTGAAGAAATAATGGCTAAATAGTTCCCAAGTTTGGGAAAAACATAAACCTACAACTTCAAGAAGCTGAATGGGCTTTTAGAATTTGGTAGGGATTGCATAGAATCATTGGACTGGGTAATATTGACACCTTAACAATATTAAATCTTCCTACCTATGAACAAGATGTCTTTCAATTCAGTTAGGTCTTCTGTAATTATTTTCAGCAATGTTTTATAGTTTTCAGCCTACAAGTCTTTAATCTCCTATTTGAATTTGTTCCTCGGTACAGTTGACTCTTGAACAACACAGGAGTTAGGGGTGCTGACCGACTGCACAGCTGAAAATTTGTATTTAACTGAGTGGGGAGTTATTACTGTTTAATGGGTACAGAGTTTCAGATGGGGAAGATGAAAAGTTCTGGAAATGGAGGTGGTAATGGTTGCACAACAGTGTGAATGTACTTAATGCCACAAAACTGTACACTTAAAAATGGCAAAAATGATAAAGTTTATGTGTGTATATTTTATTATAGTTTTAAAAAGCAGAGTAAACACCAAACAGGAAAACCCAAAGAAATCCATGCCCAGACATATAATCAAACTGCCAAAAACTAAAGATAAAGAAGCCAGAAAAAAATACAAAAGAAGCAGCCAGTAGAAAGAGACACATGACCTATAGAAAAAGGACTAAAATGACTACAGCTTTCTCACCAGAAACCACAGAAGACAGGAGGAAATGGCAAAACATTTTTAAAGTGCCTAACGAACTGTCAGTCCAGAATTCTATATCTAACAAAAATACCCTCCGGGAATAAAAAATGAAGACATTTTCAGATGAAAGAAAACTAAAGAGAATTCCTAGCCAGCAAACTGTTCAAAAAGAATTGCTAAAGGAAGTTCTTCAGACAGAAGGAAAAAATATCAGAAGGAAACTTAGAGTATCAGGAGCAACAGAAATTATGAATATCTGCATAAATGTAACAGACATTCTTCTCTTGAGTTCTTTAAAATATGTTTGGCAGATGAAAGCAAAAAGTGTAACATTGATGGGTTTTAAAAGTATGTAGACAAATACAGCAAAACGGGACAGTAGTTTCTGCATTTCAATTGAAGCAGTAAAATACTAATCCTAAGTAGACTGTGCAAAGTATGTATTTAGTAATCTCTAGAGCAATCATCAAAAAATTACATACAGATTTAGTCAACATTTAATAAATTAAAATACAATAATGAAATGCTCAAACAATTCTGAAAAAGGAAGAAAAGGGGAAACAAAGGGACAAACTGAAAACAATAAAATGGTAGACCTAAATCTAAACATATCTATCATATTAAATGGCCTAAATACACCAGTTAAAAGATAGGATTATCAGAAAAAAGAAATATGACCCAACTATATACTGTCTATAAGAAACTTGGGGCCAGCCCGGTGGCTCAGGCGGTTAGAGCTCCGTGCTCCTGACGCCGAAGGCTGCAGGTTCGACTCCCACATGGGCCAGTGGGCTCTCAACCACAAGGTTGCCAGTTCAATTCCTCGAGTCCCGCAAGGGATGGTGGGCTCTGCTCCCTGCAACTAAGATTGAACACGGCACCTTGAGCTGATCTGCCTCCTGGATGGCTCAGTTGATTGGAGCGCATCCTCTCAACCACAAGGTTGCCAGTTCAATTCCTCGACTTCCGCAAGGGATGGTGGGCAGCGCCCCCTGCAACTAAAATTGAACACGGCACCTTGAGCTGAGCTGCTGCTGAGCTCCCGGATGGCTCAGTTGGTTGGAGCATGTCCTCTCAACCACAAGGTTGCCGGTTCGACTCCCGCAGGGATGGTGGGCTGTGCCTCCTGCAACTAGCAACGGCAACTGGACCTGGAGCTGAGCTGCACCCTCCACAACTAAGACAGAAAGAACAATAACTTGAAGCTGAACAGAACCCTCCACAACTAAGATTGAAAGGACAACAACTTGACTTGGAGAAAAGTCCTGGAAGTGCACACTGTTCCCCAATAAAGTCCTGTTCCCCTTCACCAATAAAATCTTTAAAAAAAAAGAAAAAAAAAAAAGAAATGTACTTCAAATATAATGATATAGGTGGGTTAAAAGTAAAAGGAATGGAAAAAGATAATACCATACAAACATGAATCAAAGCTGCAAGGAATGAAAGGTGGTTCAACATAAAGATTAAAAGGTTTTCCTATAAAATCAGAAATAAGTCAATGATGCCTGCTTTCACCACTACTATTTGACACTGTACTCAAGTTCTAGCCAGAGTACTTAAAAAAGAAAAAAAATTAAATGAAAGGCTATCTCTATTCACAGATGACCTGATTCTATATAGAAATCCCAAAGAATCCATAGGAAAGCTTATAAATGAATTCAGCAAAGTAGCAGGATACAAGATCAATATACAAAAATCAGTTGTACTTCAATGAACAATCCAAAAAGGAAATTAAGAAAGCAATTCCATCTACAATCATATCCAAAATAATAAAATACAGTTGACTCTGGAACATCACGGGTTTGAACTATGCTGGTCCACCAATATGTGGATTTTTATCAATAAATACTGTAAATACATTTTCTTTTCCTTATGATCTCCTTCAAACATTTTCTTTTTTCTAGTTTATTGTAATAACACAGTATGTAATACATATATATAACATACAAAATATGTGCTAATTGATTGATTGTATTATCAGTAAGGCTTCCAGTCAACAGTAGGCTATTAGTTGTTGAGTTCTGGGAGAATCAAAAGTTATACGCAAATTTTCAACTGTGCAGGGGGTCAGCACCTCTAACTTCTGTGTTATTCCAGAGTCAACTGTACAGAGGAATAAATTTAAATAAGGAGGTTAAATACTTGTAGACTGAAAACTATAAAACATCGCTGGAAGTAATTAAAGACCTAAATGAATTGAAAGACGTCTTATTCATAGGTAGAAGACTTAATATTGTTAAAATGTCAATACTACCCAAAATAATACAGATTCTATGCAATCCTTACCAAATTCCAAAAGTCTTTTTTGCAGAAAATGGAAATGGAAAAGCAGAATTTTTTCCATTTTTTTGCAGAAATGGAAAAGCTGACTCTCAAAGTTTTATGGGATTGCAAGGGGGCATCAAATAGCCAAAATAATCTTGAAAATACAAAGTTGGAGGACTCACACTTCACAATTTCAAAACTTACTACAAAACTATAGCAATCACAACAAGATAATACTGGTTTAAGGAGAGATATGTAGACCAATGGAATTGAATAGAGCACCTAGAAATAAATCCTCGTAAGTCGAATGATTCTGACAAGAATGCCAAGACCATTCAATGGGGAAATAATCATTTTAACCATTTTTAAGTGTACAGTTCAGTGGCATTAATTCCATTCACAATGTTGTGCAAAGAAAAGCCCTGGACCTGATAGCTTCACTTAATTTTACCAAACATTTAAAGAACACCAATTCTTCTCAAATCTTCCTAAAAATTGAAGAGGAGGATATCCTTCCTAACTCAATTTAAGACACCAGCATTGCCTGACACTAAAGCCAGACAAAACACTCTAAGCAAACTAAACAAATGATTCCTTATGATCACTGATGCAAAAATCCTAGCTAACAGAATTCTGTGGCATATTAAAAGAATTATACACCATGATCAAGTGGGATTTATTCCTAGAGTGCAAGGATGGTTCAACATAAAAAATGGATCAATACACCATGTTAACAGAATGAAGGGGGGGGAACACACATGGTCATCTGAATTGGTGCAGAAAAAGCATTTGACAAAATTCAGTATCTTTTTTATCACAAAAACACTCAACAAACTAGAACTACCTCAACATAATAAAAGCCACATATGAAAAACCCACAGCGAACATAATAACCAATGAGAAAGACTGAAAGCTTTCCTTTATGATCAAGAACAAGATAAGAATGGCTGCTTTTGCCACTTCTATTCAAAGTAGTATTGGAAGTTCTAGAGAGAGCAATCAGGTAAGAAAAAGAAATAAAAGGCATCCAGATTGGAAAAGCAGAAGCAAAATTATGTTTGCAGATGGCATGATCTCATATGCAGAAAACCCTAAAGATTTCACACAAAAATTTATCAGAACTAATAAATGAATTCAACAAAAGAGTATGACACAACCTCTACTTTTAAAGGAAGAAATACCTGCACAGTTTTCCTCTTAATTTTTGCCAAATTCCAGGCATACAGCTCTAGGTTTATATTTCTGTGTCCTCCACAAGGCCTGTCTCATTGCTAGTCCAATAAATATTCACTGATTGAACAAAATATTCTTAAAAGGCAATGAAAAAACGATTCATTCATAAATGCTCTTCCATTTCCTATGCTAAATATCTAAATATTACACTGAATCCTTTTTAAAAGCTTTTTAACGCTTCTGTCAAGATTACGAATTGAGGGGCGGCCAGTTAGCTCAGTTGGTTAGAGTGCGGTGCTCTTAACCAGGTTGCCAGTTCGATCCCCACATGGGCCACTGTGAGCTGCACCCTCCACAACAAGATTGAAACAACTACTTGACTTAGAGCTGGTGTGTCCTGGGAAAACACACTCGAATAAATAAAAATTTAAAACAAACAAAAAAAAGATTATGAATTGAGTTTTTAATGCTCAAAGAATTCAACTGTATTTCTATTTTATTTCCAAAGATCTTCAAATAACACAGTAAATCCAAATAGCTATCTATGTTTATCATCTGGCTATCAAGATGAAGTCAAACAGCCTATCATTATCACACATTTTCTCTTTAAAAATGTTAACCAATGATTAGTCCAATATACTAGTACTCCCAATTTCAGGCATTTCATTAACCCCTAAATGCAATTTTTAATATTTAGCTATGGAAACTTTTTTCCCAGATTACAGATTTTATTCATTATGGAAGAAAGATCAATTTATTTTTTTAACCCAACATAGTATACAATGTGATTCTCAGCAAGATTTAAGAATCTACTGATAGGCATGTCAAAGCAATTGTGCTCAGAAGCCCACCTTCTTGATAATCATTGCCATGGTGAGCAATAGCCTAAGGGGAGGCATCTTAGACCTCAAATGTATTGGAGGGAAACAAAAGTAAAGAACTGATGGTAACTAAAATTAAAATGCGTTCACAAGCATTTAGTCACCAAATGAGTATGCTATTTCTATTTGTTATTCTAATTTAGTATTCAATTAATTTTGAATTAAATTCATTCTAAAATCAAATTTGGTACTCTAATTTGGTGCAGATTAACGTAATCTAAGACATTACAATGTATTTAAGTTTGATTATAGCTTAATATGCCATCTTAAAACAAAATGAAGGTTGACAAAAGTTTTAAAAGGGCATCCCATTAATTCCATGGATTCTGGTTTGTGCTAAAAGATATAGAAACACTAACCATGCCAAGGGAGGTCAAATGCTATGGGAGTTGCAAAAGAAACTATTGTTATTACCTGTTGAACCGCTAGTGTACTGTCCATTTCATCAAAGGATTCATCAGGCCAATTATAGAAATCCTGTAAAAAAAAAATCATGGTTAAAGCACATACAAAGTTATAATGAAGATGCAATACTATTATGATTAACTTCAATTCCAAAGTTAAAATCCAAAGTTACACTAGAGAAGAAAAGTGCTCATAAACAATGTGTTTATCAGTAAAGAAGGTAAAAAAATTTTATTCCATGTTTTTAAGTGAACACCAAAATTTTATTTAATTGAACTACAAATTATATTTTTCCCATTACAAATCCCTCAAATAAGGCTCCCATAAACCTTCCATGTATTATTTGAAGAAATAAGTCTATCACTTTTTTATTTATGGTGGTTAAATATCTCTCATAAAGTTACACTTTAATAAATCTCCAGGCATCAAAAAAACTGAGCCAGTTTTTAACTAAAGAGAATACGAAGTGTTGATAGCAGTAGTACAAGTAGTTACTGCTCCATAGTGTTGAGATACACATTATAAATTATTATTCCAATTTTAAATGGTGTTTTAAATTTCAAAATCAAAATATAAGCTCCATAAAAAAGTCGTCCAAATAAAACAGGCTTTTTTTAAGGGGGTATTTTCGTGGATCATATTGCACTGGTTCTGAATTCCTCTACAGATAATACAGTTCGTAGACATTCCCCTAAGTGATTAAGAACCTTTCCAGTTCCAGATTTTTCATCAAATTTACCTATGTATCTTTTGTAGATAGCACAATGCCTGGTAAATGGTAGGTAGTCAATAAATGTCTCTGGGGAAAAAGTATTTGTAAACCAGTAATCTATAGAACTGTATTAATCAACATGGGTAAGCCTCCAAACACCTTGAGCAAAAACTGGAACCAATCGGAGAATACAATGTATGTATTCTCCACATGAATAAAAGTTTAAGAATGTCCAAAGCATGCTTATGGATATAATGCATATATAATAAAAGTATAAAGAAAACAATGATTATCACCATTATTGGTTGGGAGGAGTGGGTAGAAGGCAGAAAAATGTAACAGCGATTCAACTATATTAGTAATGTTTTAGTTCTGAGGGCGGGTGACGGGTATACCTTTTTAAGTGTCTTAAACAGTTATTTATTTTTTTTAATTAAAGTTTATTGGAGTGACTATTGTTAGTAAAGTTGACAGTTATTTTTTTAAAGTTTGCCTATATGAATGAAAATAAATTTTATTTTAAAATGTCAAGAAATAAAAACAACTTTCTGGAAATTATTCCAGGAGTCTCCTCCTAGACATCATCTAAATATTATTAAAGAGAAAATTTTTAATTCTTCCTATATGATTTATACTAAAAAATGTTTCTATCAATACACTTTGTATATTCTTTCATTTAAAAAAAAATTTAGTCTGTAGAATATTTTGTTACAAAAACATTAGAAAATACATATAGCAATATAAAGATGTAAAAAAGCTAATTGGGAATTAAATGTTTTGCCTCATCATAACCGTAATATACTTTAAACACTTAGAAGAGGAACCAAAATCCAGCTTAATGAATGTTCTCATCTAACTGAGTCAATAAAGTTACTGAAAACCAACTATGTGCCAATATCCCAATCTACCCAATTAAAAACAAAAAGTAGGAAGACATATTCTATTATAGTTTTAAAGTCATCTTAGAGTAGACCCATTTCATTGAAGTAATGAATTAGTGTAACAGACAAGGGAAACAATAGAATGCTTATTAGGAACTTTTTTAAAAAAAAAACAAACCCTAACCTTTTCTGTTACATTGTATTTAACAACTTTGATCTATGATAATGTGGAAAAAAAGCAAAGGAGCTTTCTTACACTTGACTTACTCATTAACAATATAGCAAACAGATGTTAACTTAAAATATATTATTTTCTAACCTTTCAAACTTAAGAACTTTTGAGTAAATGAAAATGGCTGCTGATTCTCAGAATGTAAGTACAAAAGTCCACTTCTGAATATAAAAATATAAAAGTTGATCCCTTAAAAAGAAACAATGTTTCCACAGAACAAAAAGCAAAGGTTTGGAAAATGTAAAAAGAAAGCCTAAATAATATATAAATTACCAGTAGCATTACCACGAAACTACCAGAGTAACTGACAACTTAATGTAACTCTAAAAATTATTAAAGTGTACCAAAAAAAATGTTTTTTAATGTGACTCTGTAAGACTTTCAAACTGAATTCTCTAAAATTCAGTACTAGGAGCAACTTGATAAAGGTCCCCGGGGTAACTAAGAATCCAAAGCTATATAACCTTGAGCAAATGCAGTGGAGTCTCTGTGCTTCGGTTTTCTTATCTGGAACATGGATCTGGGAAGGTGTCTGAATCTAAAAGGTCCCTTTAGAAAGGACTCCCTTTCCAAATTCCTGTGCAAGATATTAAAATCTATTCTCTGGCATACAGTCATAGCTCGATGGTTGTTTTTTGTTTTTCTCACTTAAATCTTGTTTTTAAATTACATTTTAACACATCTCTTCTGATTTTAGAGTATCTACTAAATAGCTAATCATTTCAGCTGGCAGATTAATCAGATCAAGTCTCAATACCTATTTGATTTTTTTAAGAATGTGAGGCATACCTCTTTTGCACATCCCTAGAACCAATACCTAAACAAGCACCAACTCACCCCAAATATTGCCTTACAAAAGGTTGATTAAATTATAAGCAGTTCCTGCCCTAACTATGCTTCACACATAACAACAAAGAAATTCACAAGGAATGATAGCTAACAAGTCGCAACCTGATGATGAAAACTTGCTGGACCAGAGAACAGCTGCAGCGAGAAGTGGCCAAAGGCAAACAACAAGAGGAGGATATAGTAAATTATGGCCACCTAGATCCGGCTAGACAAGCTAGATGGCAGAAGCCGGGCAGGTACGTCTCAAGCCAGGTGGGAACTGGAGGCCAGAACGAAGTAGGTGTGTTTATATGCCCTCCCACCCTGGCAGTCCCGAGCCTCACGAAATCCCAGGGGTCTCCACCTGGCCGGCTGTGCCCCTTTGACCCGAGTGAGCTGGGGTTCAGGGGAGAGGCAAGAACAATCGCTGCTGAGAGGTCCCTAGGCCTCGGCGGTCACTGCCACGGGCTCTATGCGCTCCTCAAGTCGGGGCTTCTCAGGCCTCACCGGCCGCCGCCGCCTCAGCCAGACTGAGGGGCTGCGGCTCCGGAAGAGCAGGCCGGGCACTAGTGCCCCCGCCCGCCTGCCTGCCGCCCAGGCCCAACCTCCTCTCAGGGACAGCCAGCTTGCAGGTTCGGCACGGCTCCGCACCGAGAGTCCCCCTGCAGGAAAGGTGCAAAGATGATACCTGCGCCTTGGTGCCCGGCCTGTTCCTCCTCAGCACTGCCGTCCCCTCCGCCATGACCATAGTGCCTAAGTCTGGGCGGCTGAAGTCAGTACCCGGATGTAGGGATGGCTGCCTGCGCAGGGGGCGGGGCGGAGCGGCGCTCCTGGTCCCGGAGCTGGGGAGGGGCAGCTCCTGACGCAACAGCCGTAGCCCGCGCGGTGCAGGGCGGGAGGACGGGGAGGAGTCCGGAAAGAGCCAGCTGGCGGAGGGAGGGGTGGAAATAGGAACAGCCGACGACTGATAGGCAGCTGCCCAGAGGAGCGAGAAACCGGGTGGCGGGGCCCAATAGTTGCATCGGAAGAGTCCGCAGTCTGGCGCAGAGGACCTCTGTAGGAGTGTGCCAGATCTGCGTAAGGCGTTGGTGCACCTCCTTGGGCTTATGTTAGTTACATTGGAAGTACCGTGTTTGCACAATGGCGACCATTTCATTAAACTCTTGGGCAAACACATACGGTACCTAGAGAAGCATAATTCTGTTCCCAAATCCTCCTAGCCATGCAAAGTGGAAAATGAATCAGCAGCCGGGGAAAATTCCAGAGACCCTGCATGAAATCGACCCAATCTCAAATCAGACTGGGGCTTAGAGTGTCAAGTGATACTTCCACCGTCCGCTGACTTCAAACCCAAGGACCTTTTCAATGACAAGTTTGCGTAAATAAAAGACCCAGATGCCAATTATCTGAAATAGAGTGGACATCTGGCATTGTGCATTAAGCAGACAAAATAAACTCGTATTTTTTGCAAGTCAGAAAGCAGATGAAAATGAAATCTCCTTGATAGATGGTGGAAGTTGTACATCTTCCAGGATTGCGAATTTCCTTTGTTGCAAGTTTTTTTTTTTTTTTTTTTTAAACAGGACTTTATTGGGGAACTGTGTACTTCCAGGACTTTTTTCCAAGTCAAGTTATTGTCCTTTCAATCTTAGTTGTGGAGGGTGCCGTTCAGCTTCAAGTTGTTCTTTCAGTCTTAGTTGTGGAGGGTGCAGCTCAACTCCAGGTCCAGTTGCCATTGCTAGTTGCAGGGGGCACAGCCCACCATCCCTTGCGGGTCTCGAGGAATTGAACTGGCAACCTTGTGGTTGAGAGCCCACTGGCCCATGTGGGAATCGAACTGGCAGCCTTCGGAGTTAGGAGCATGGAACTCTAACCGCCTAAGCCACCGGGCAGGCCCCATTGCAAATTTTAAGTGTTCTCTTTAGTCATGAAATCACAGCAGTTTTGGCAAATATTTTGTTTGTTTCCTGCTTAGAAACGTTAAATCTTTGATCTGGGATGAGGGAAGCCTTAGGATACCAGATGGGAAAACAATTCAAAGAATAAAGTGCATACAGTAGGGTGATTTCCAAAAGAAGGAAACATCAGCTATCCCATCAAATACATCTAAAGGTGTATAGAGAATGCTGAGAGGAGAGCTATGTCACAGCCTCCAAAGATGGAGTGAGAATTGGAGGAAACGGTTAAATTACGTGGGTGCAAAACTGAATAATTGTCAAGATACTTGGAAGTTTGCTCAAAGGGGTTTGACAATAAGTAATATTGTTGGATTGCTTTTAAGTAATATTCCTTCTTTCTGGAAGATGTATAGACTGGTAACTTTTCAAGAACAAGGACTTAACTCTTAATTCCATCACTATCTGCTAGATATCAAAAGATTTATTCATTTAATAAATATTTATTAAGCCTCATTATGTGTTTGGCACTGAGGTACAAGAATAAAAAGGCTCAGTCCTTAACCATAAATTGCTTAGTGTCTAGCAATGGAGACATGTGCAAATCACCAATTTTCTTAACTAAATACATGAGAATCTAAGATAAGTGGCAAGCAGATGTTATCTCAGTAAGAGAGACATGGGGTCATTCTGTGGAGAG
Organism: Rhinolophus sinicus; assembly: GCF_057876585.1. NCBI lineage: Eukaryota > Metazoa > Chordata > Mammalia > Chiroptera > Rhinolophidae > Rhinolophus > Rhinolophus sinicus. The sequence goes on along the minus strand of NC_142517.1, from coordinate 180,393,732 downwards.
CAAAGTCCTAAGTAGGCCTTTCCGTATCTGGACAACCCCACCTCACTCCAAGGATTAAGTTAAAATTTCCCGTATTGTGTGGTAGTGTCCCTGAGCTGTAAATACCAATTACCTACAGTCGAAGGGGCTCACCTTAATGTTCTCTTAAGTCCAGATTTGTTATACTGTTTCAGCCCATCTGAAATGAACAAGAAAAAATGGGAATAAGTAGGTTTTTAATTCAGGAACAAAATACACATTTATCTTTTTGGGAAGTCCAATAAAGTTGCACTGTGATGTCAATTCTGACCTTGTTCACAGGAACAACCTTGCTCTTTAGGGTTGAAATGTTTCTAGCTCATAACCTTCACATTTTAATTCCTGTCAGTCTGCAAATTATGACCTTCAAACAAAAATAATTGTATAAGCAGGGTTAACTTAGAGGGGGAGAGAAGAAAAGGGAAAAAAAAAAAGCACGATCAGTAATAACAGCTACATGTAATAATGGATTACTGGAATATTTTGATTAAAGAAGGAGTAGTCTTCTCAAAGGCAATATAGAGAAATGGAAATAACTCTAGGCTGGGATTCAGAGAATCTAGATTCCCTTGCCTGTTGACTGTAAGACTTTGAGCAAGTTATCAAATAAAAGTTTCTTTATTTGTAATGAAAATAGTGCACAGCAATTCTTTCCTTTTACCTCATAGAGTATGAAAGCAAACATAAAAGTAAATATTCATGGAAATATCTTAAAGTTTTAGAAGAAAGTATTTTATAAATCCCAAGCATCATAAGTAATTTGAAAAATATCTATCCAATATGAAATTCTCTTTCTAGAATTTTTAAATCCAAGTAAAATGGTGATTGTCCATATGTGTAAGGCACTGAGCAAGTGCTGAGAAACATGAACAGGAAGTACAAGCTCCTTTCCTCAAAGAGCCTAAAAATAAACAGGGAAGGGGGATATATAGACTACAGTGCTATACAGTGAAATGTCTTAAGTGTTGAAGCAGCCCTTGGTTGACTACTTGCTATTTTCCCCCTTTAATCATGTTCTTTGCAAACAGACTTTGATCTTGCTTAGTATCCACCTCTCCCTAAATGACCAAGGAAAGGTAAAACCATCTCTAGCTGAGGGCTAAATCCCTCTATACCAATATTTAGTTAAAGGATAAGCATGTGACTCCATTTTAGCCTAAAGAGATATGAAAGGATATCTGATGGAGCACCTTGGGGAAAGGTTTTCTTGCTCTTGAGGAGATACCAAGAGAGATGATTTGTTTGGTTTTTTGGTTTGTTTGGGGTTTTTTGCCACTGAGCATTGCCAAGTCTGGGACTGCATTAACCATCTTGGCTTGAAGGAAGCCTCAGAGAAAAGCTGACACACTGTGCATGATGCAGGAAGTACTTGAAATGTGCCTTAAAGTATGAGTACCATTTACACATGGCGATGCAAGAGATTTCAGTCCAGGCCAAGCAAAGTTGAAGCAGCAGAGAATCATGGGGATGTATGTTCAAGTTGAACGAATTAGTGTCTGTATATGGTTTTATACATTTTCAACACATTATTGGAAAATTATTTTCTCTTTATGAAAGTTGTTATAGACAAAACTTTTTCGATTTATAGAGTTCAAACTTAGACAACTTTGACTACAGATGGGTGAGATACTAAACTCCCATAGGACTTCATTTTTCTCTCTAGAATTCTAGAATATTTGACCAACTACAAGTGTGACATTAGTACCTCTAATATATAAAAACTTATGATCCATATTGGTGGGAATGCAAAATGGTGTGGCCACTATGGAAAATATGGAGGCTCCTCAAATAATTATAAATAGAACTATCATAGTTCTATTAAGCAATCCCACTTCTGGGTATTTACTCAAAAGAACTGAAATCAGAATCTGCTGTTAATTGCAGCACCATTCACAACGACAAAGATGTGGAAAAAATCTAATGTCCAATTCACAATAACCAAGATGTGGAAACAACCTAAACGATCACCTACCGGATGAATGGATACACAAATGTGGTATATACATACAATGGAGTATTTATTATTCAGTCTTAAAAAAAAAAAAAAAAGAAATCCTGTCATATGTGACAACATCAACAAATCTTGAGCACATTGTGCTAAGTGAAATAAGTCAATCATATGTCAAGTACTGCATGATTCCACTTACATTTGGTTCACAGAAGCAGAGTAGAATGGTGGTTACCAGGGACGAGGGGGAGGGGAATGCGGAGTTGTTAATCAACTAACACAATGTTTCAGTTAAGCAAAATGAAAAAATTCTAGAGATCTGTTGTACAACAATGTGCCTATAGTTAACAATATTATGTTGTACAATCAAAAATCTATTAAGGGTAGATTTCATATTAAGTGTTCTTACCACAGTAAAATAAAAATGAAAAAAGTCCTATAATCCCAATTTTTAAAATAAGAATTTTGTGGTACCACATACACTTTCTGGAACAATGGAAGGAAATAAAATCTTAATAATGGTAATATTGTACAGCACAATAGCTCCCTGGTAATTATAATTTTATTCTCAATTTCCCAAAATATTTGTGTAAAATAGAGGAAGGCAGATTTTGAGGTAAGACAAACCTGAGTTCAATTCCAATCTATGACTTAAATTTTCTGTCACTTGAGCAAGTTACTCTATATACTTCTCTGCATCTTTTACCTGTGAGGCAAGGAGTATCTGCCTCACAGGGTCGCCATGATTACAATTTAGGAAGATTATATGTTAAGTGGCTAGAACAAGTGCCTGGCAAGCCTTCAAAAATGAGAGTTGAGACCATTATTCCATGCCATTTACAACTTCATTTAGACTTCAATTCTACAAGACACAGGACACAACTTTTAAGACCAGATCAGAGTAGTTTGTAAGGAACAAATAAATTTGACCACCTTAGATCAAAAATAGTATTATCATGAAAATTCTACTCAGAATTTTACTTATTTTACCCTTCTCCTTCATTATTTTTGTTAAACAAAAGGTAAATGACAACATTCTGTTCTGAAATGTGGTCCTACACCCCCCAATTCCCTTGTTTTTAGCCTTTCTCATGCCAGAATTTTTTCCCTATTTAGTCCCTATATACTCTTAGTATACAATTATCAACTCTTCTAAACAAGCACTGCAGGACTACTTCTGTGGTACGAAGAAAAAAAAGTATCCCATCCTTCTGATTTAGTATGTTATGGATGAAGCCCTGAAATTTTAAGCAAACCAGGTAATTCTAAGGATGAACCAAAGTTTGCACTGTCACTTTAGGTCTCAAAAACTCATTTACTTGCGTCTTTGGAAAACAGAATAGGGGAATAACGGGAAAGCATGGCCTTTGGACTAGATTCCTAACTCTGCAACTGACCAGCCAGTGTTCTTGAACGAGTTTCCTCATCTCGTCCCTGTCAGTTTTCTCACTGGTAAAACAGAGGGAAATCTGTGCTTACAAGTTTAGGACCTGTAAAACAGTATTTAGATGTGCCTGGGGCACAGTAGAGAATTAATGACCCACTGGGTACTGTAAAAATAGAGCGTTTAATCATAATTCTTGTATCTAAATATGACAATTAAGCTTAGTATAGACAAAGCCACACACACACATAAATGCAAATGCACACACATACTACTTTACTGATGGGTGTATTATCAAAAGCTGAGACCATTATTCCATGCCATTTACAACTTCATTTAGACTTCAATTCCACAAAATAAATATGGGACACAACTTTTAAGACATGATCAAGCTAGTTTATAAGGAACTTGTTTGACCACCAAAACAGAAACAGCGCATAGCTAACTGGTTGATTTCAAGGGTTGATGATCAACTCTGGAGTAGGTTGGTCTGGGTTTGTTATTCAGTTGTTAGTTTTCTATTTGTTAAATTCAATAAACTCCATACTAGATACCAGTAATCGCCAGACATCCCCCCCGCCCCCCCATACCACAGTGGTTACCACCAGGATTGAGATGTTATCATGTGTTTAGGATTTTCTGACAAAAGAGAAGAGGTCCTAAAGGACAAAGTTTAGACAGCAGCGCCAGGAGGAGGATAATCCAAGCCCAAATCCTGGCTTTGCCACTCAGTGGCCTGGGTTATTACTTAACCACACTGCACCTTCCTTCCATCTTCTGCGATGAGACTGATAGTCACCTAGCTCATAGGGTTGTTGAATGATTAAATCATTTGACATATACAAAGTACCTAGAAAATGCTCCTTAAGCGTTAGCTATAATCATGACAACTTGCCTTGGAATATGTGTAGCTTGCCTTGGAATTTTTTGCCAAATTATGTAAAACTTAAGATGACACTGGATTCCACAAATGAATAACTATAGTTCAATAGAAGCTTTTTCTATATTGTTATAATGTTGCTACTTGACTTTTTAAAAAAATGTGTAGCTTTTGAGATGTCATGATTCAACCACCCAAGAGTAGAATTTTAAACCAATCAGTCTAGAATTTCCTGATCAACACCAGTGAGGAATGAAGTGCTCCATCTCCAGACCTGGACCATAAACACCTCCTTTGACTCTCTGGGAATGGACTCCAAGAACCCAGAGAACAGTGGGACTACAAGATGGAGTCTGGGACCCTAAATGATTGTGTGGAACAATGTCCTCCCCACCAACTTGCATTGCACTGTAACATTATGAAAAATGACAAACACAGCTAGTACTTTTAGAAGTTGGAGCTGCCACCCCAGTGGAACTGCTTTGGAAGTCTTACTCCTCAAACGCTTGGAAAGTTAAAACTGGGCAAAACAACCTTTGTACTGAGCCTAAAGCACAATGCATTCCAAACAACTGTTTGCAAAGCTATCAAGAAAGCAGACATGACTATCAGACTGAACATTCTTTAGAATTAGCATCACTGTTAGCTTATCTGCACCTATAGAAATTCCGTCCATGCAGTTAGCTGTTCCCCTTCCCTTTCTCATAAGTATCTTTTCTTCACCTAATTGAACACTATGTGGGTTCTTATCTGAAGCAGTGTAGAGTAGCTTTGTGGATGAAAAAGGGTTCTATTAAAAGTAACCTCACACAGTGATCTAATCATAAATTCTTAACTGGGCAGGTCATAGTGGGTAGTCATGCCTGAGGCATATATCTTCTTTAGTAAAAGGTTAATCTTTAAACAAGACCAGTCCATTGTTTCTGTGCATCTAGGTAGGTTAATACATCTTTGAAATGCCTCTCTTCAGACTCCCCCCCTTCTAAACTGGACCACCCTTAAAAGAGCAGTCTTAACTATCTTGTAATCCAAACCTTGCTTTCTCCCAACTTATGTAATCTTCCTCAGTTCACACCTTAATCTCAAAAGCCTAAAAGGAACTGCAAACTAACCTTGTGGGGAACATTTGAGATCTTGCTCCCAAGTGTATGTCATCAATTTGGCTGTAATAAAACACTTACAAATTCTCTACAGGTTTGGGTGTTTCTTGCATCAAGAGCTTCCACAGCTACAGCTATTCTTTTGGATCTCATTTCCTTGTTGCTTTTCAAAAAAAAAAAAATGTAAGTGTAAATCCATGGCTTTGTATCAGCATCAATTACCTATGGACTCAAGCTAAATTCAGTGTGAAAATTAAAGCCTTGTTTCCCAGAATTTGCTGCAGTTCTTGAGAAAAAGCAAAAAAGTATAAACTGGAGAACCCTAAAACCATCTTAAATCACTAAATAAAAATTAACCATTTATTTGTATATTTTTATTTGGAAATGTTTATATCAGTACAGTGGAACTAAATTTTAAGAGACACTAGATGTCATTACTTTGGATATCATTAGTTTATTACAAAAGAGACATGGAAATTATTTACATGATGAGATTTCAGAACTTCAGTGGAATGGGCAGCTTCACGTGATGCCATGTCAGTAGTGATTTATTTCAGTCTACATATTTTCCAAGAATGTCACCATCTCTAAATAAGAAATAATCCTGCAAATAGAGAAACCATTAGTTAAGAATTAAGACAAAAGCAAATACTTAACTTGTTTTTAAACCTCTTAAGTTTACCTACCTTGTCATCTATAACTACTTTGGTGCCTCCATACTCTGGAAGAAGAACTTTATCTCCAACTTTCACGCTAACTGGTTGAATCTCTCCGCCCTTAAGAAATTAAGAATATTTATTAGCAAAGACATCTACTTCACCAAATATTTACAACTAATTTCTATTAATCACAAGTACTTACTCAAATCAACTGTTAAAGAAGGACTTGGTAGTGTGATGATTTATACAATTGTAGTTCTTGACTCAAAAATACCACTGTAGTTACATTTTGAAATAATGCCTACACAGTGGCTTAAACCAAAACCTGATTTCAGTGTAAAAGTTCAAGGAGTTATACTTGAAAACTAACTTAAGCCAAGTTAACTTAAGCTAATTTTTTAATGGTTAAATATTAACATAACCTATGGACTATGTAAAATAAACTAGTTTTTAAAACCATGTATACATGGTCATGGTTAACATCAGCATACAAATTTTTTTTTTTTTTCAAATTTCCTGAATTTGAAAATACTTCTTTGGAGATTCAATTTCCTTTCCTCCAAAATACAGATTTGGGGAGAGGGATTGAAGCACAGTGCCCACTCCCCCAAAGCTTCCTATTCTTGACTCCAGGATAGCTCCTTGCTAGAACTTTCTCTGAGGCACCTGGAGCAATTAACATATTTGACCCCAACGGCATTTTATTGTGTATTCTGCCTGACACTTTGAGTCCTGAGGTCTAACCAGTTAATTGGAAAGTATATGGGAGGGTAGTCCAACCAGTTCCTTTCATAGGTATGCCAAGTAAGGTGAAACTAGTTAAAAGACTAGGGCAATCTCAGAGTTAGAAGTTAGACCAAGAATTCAAATTTCCCCTCAATTCTTAAAAGCCCCCCGATTATCTTCAAGCATAAATTGTGGTTTTAATATCCTCAAATTCTCTATCACATAAAACAAGCAATTTTACAATCATTTTCATTTAAGAGACAATTAGACGTGATTGAACTAGAGAATGATCGTGAAAATAAAACAAGCTACTTAAAAAGCTATTTTTAATAATAACCAATAATTATTTTTTCTGTCCATTTCACATAAAAAATAGTTCATTTTAGCCCCCATTTACCTTTCCTTTAGAGCCGGATCCAACAGCTACTACTGTTGCTTGCAATACTTTTCCTTGAGATTTTTCTGGAAGCATAATGCCTCCCTTGGTTACAGTTTCTGCAGCACTCCTTTCAACTAATACTCGGTCAAAGAGGGGGAGAAACTTTCTAAATGCCTGTCCTGCCTGTAGAGAGAGAAATGTTTGATTTGAAACAAAAAGAATATGCAATTATATTCTGAACAGGCAATGCCATCGTAAATTACACTATCAAACACCACATGTGGCTTTCCAAGATAACGCCCCAACTCAATTATTCTTTCATGAAACCCACTGAACGTTCTGTTCTATATTCCGAGTTAATTTCCAATTCCCTATGTGTGTTAAGGGTCATTGTTACTCCTCTGGTCAGCAGCCAAACGAGCTTTAAAGTCAACCTTAGCTTATTCCAAGGTCACGCATTTTCCTTCCTTAGGTTTTTCTGAAAATGTTCAGCACACACTTAAGTCAATCTCTCCGCCTATAGCCATGCTTTCTTTACATTACACACCCACAAAGGCCCTGCAGGAGCAGCGAGTCCGCCGCCACGCGTGCATCTGGGTTCCCGCCCCCTAACCTACATGCCCGCCGCACACGCGCGTGCAAAGAGCCCACGGCAAAGGAAAAGGTCGGCAGGACCTGGCTTCTCCAAGGTTCGAGCGGATATCGACCCCTGAGTGACCCCCTACCCCTCCTACTAGGCCCAACGACAACCGCCTCAGGCCGATTCACCCGGGCACGCCAGCCACCAGCCCACGCGGACTCACCATGGCTCCGGCAGCAGCAGTTCGTACTCTGCTCTCGCGCCGCGGCCGCAAGGAGAGACCTGCAGTCCGGTTTTCTAGACACGTGAACTTTAAAAAACGCTTCCCAGCGCGCAGGCGCGCTCGCTCCAGCCACCCGCCCCTCCCCTTAAAAGAGGGCGGCCGCCGCGACCCGCGCCGCGATTCGTCCCCGGGGGCTCTGCGCAGGCCACTGACGCAAGGACCGCGAGACGGAAGAAAAGAGGAGCTCTTTCTAGGCTTTTCTAGGCCGCCTGCGGAGGTGAAAGTACTAGCCCTTCGCCTCCTCCCGGAAATGACGCTATTTGACCCTTGACCCACAGAGAGAGCGTCGCTCCCCGGAAAGTTCTGGAACCAAGCGCAGCCCGGGAACTAGCTTAAGCCGGCCGGAGAGGGCTGAGTCCGCGGGCCCGGCCCGGCGCGGGTAGGGAGGGGCGGGGCTGGCGCGCGGCGCGTGCTGATTGCCGGGCTCCGGCCAAGGAAAGAAGTGGGAGGCGCCCGCACACGCTGTGCCGCGGGGCGGGGGAGTGGTGGAGGGAGGGGACACGAGCTCATTGCCGTGTGCGCCCTGTACTCTGTCCCTCACTCGCCGCCGACGGCTTTCCTTGCCGCTCGCACGCCGTGCTGCTGCCCCGCAGGTATGCGGCCTCCCCGCACCGTGTCACCCAGGCGCCTCGGACCGGGCCTTCCCCCGCTGCGATCCTGCCTGAGTGGGCCGGCGGGATAGAGCCAGAGTTTCCCGCCAGTGCCGGAGGCCATGGCCCGCTGGCCCAGGCCTCGCGGATCCATGCGGGGGCCCGTCACGTGCGGCGTGGATCGCTCGCCGGGGCAGGGCGTAGGAGGGAGGGCTTGCTCAGGAGAGTGTGTGGAATTTGGGGAGTGTATTCACATGGGCCCTCCGATGCAGCCCACTCCTGGCCGACTGCAGAGATTCGGGGAAGGTAGTCCCAGCCGCGTGGAGACTGCCTTTGGCCCCGCGGACTCGGCGGGGTTCGGCCCCTCCACCCTTGACCTTGCTCGGGGCGTCTGGATGAAAAGACACGTGGGGCCCCGGCCGCCAGCATCGCGGCCTAGCAGTCTGCTCAGATACAGTAACCCCGACTGGATACATGAAGACACATTTTACTCAGCAGATTTTTGCACCGTCAGGAATATTTTTCCTCCACCGGCCACCGGGTTTATGATCTGCCCCTTTCTTGCAGGCTTTTCTCAGGGGCACGTTTGGAGTGGGTTTGCTCTGAAGGCCCTTTTAGCGGTAAAAGATTAACTTGTTTTGAGAGGCAGGGATAGGTGGCCAGGAGCAAGAAGATGGGTGTGCCTTTTGCCAGTGCGGTAGGTCAGGCGTGGGGACAGCCCTTGCAAGCTTGCGCTGGTACTTGGTGGTCTGGAGCTGTGGCACCTTCTGTGGCCCAGGTGTAGTGGGTGGCAGAGGCCAACCCAGCTCGCGGCTAACATTTCTTGTTCAGTTGCACAGGTGTTGTAACCTGCTTCGGGTAATGCTACTATTGTACTGATGAAATGCTTGTTTCTCCTCCTCCCCAGAAATGCTTCGATTACACGAAGTCCTTCGCCAGATTAGGCCAGTGTCCAGGGCACTGGCACCTCGTCTCACTCGGGCGTATGCCAAAGATGTAAAGTTTGGTGCAGATGCTCGAGCCTTAATGCTTCAAGGTGTGGACCTTTTAGCGGATGCTGTAGCCGTTACTATGGGGCCAAAGGTATCAGTATTGTTATTGTTGTAATTTATAATAGTACTCTAATTAGGGAATAATTTATTGATGGCAAATAGTCACACTGAACTATAGAACAGTACTGTGGGTATCCTTTTTTGAGAGAATCCAATTTACATGTGAGTTCCACATTATGGGTTAATCTTTTTTCTTTTGCTTATATATAATGGCCTTAAAACTTAAACTTCTGCCAAATTTGTGAGATTTTATACAATGTGTCATAGAATCCAGTGGTAACTCATAACTCAAGGTGAATCCTTAAACTCAAGGTAGAATTAATCTTGCTTGCCTACTTGAGTTAAATTTTGGATTCTTCTCCAGTCCATTAGTACCAAGCATAGAAGGAAGAACATAATTTATCTCCTGTAATATCTCAGGAGGTGCTGGTTTCACCAGTGTTTTTCGGCTGTCCGTTCTGTTCCAAAGCACATTTAAAATTTTAAGTCTCATTTAACATGAAGAGATTGGTGAGTTGAAAGGTAATAAATAATTTGAGGAAGACAAAGGTTGTGCACATTTCAGATATCAAAGTGATCCAAATTGTATAAAATGTGGCATTTGCATGCCTCCCAAATAGCAACTTGGTTTCAAATCCAAAAGCTGCCAATACCCTGCACATGTTTGAGATTTAATGTCAAACAACCCTGAAAGAGTGTACTGTGCTTGCATTGCTGTTGGTATTTTAATAAGCAAATTTCAAAGCAAGTTTAAAAGTATGTGTTCACATTAACTTCAAAATAGCTGGCACTGGATAAAACTTAGCTAGAAATTATGTGAACAATAAGCTGGAATTTCATTATAATCTACCAAATTGATATTGTTTTATCTGTGTTCTTGTTTCATAAAATGTTATCTTTTAGTCTCTAGGTTTTTTTATCTCATATAATTCCTCATCCAGAGTTGTGCCCTTCGCAATAGAGAGGTCATTTTTTCTGTAAACTTAGAACATCAGTGAACTTGCCCTTGAGATGCATGCTGCAGATCTGATTTTTTTTTTTTAAATCATGTTGAGGCTTTCAAGTAATTACCCTGTTATTAAAACTGCTCTTTCTGTTTTAAGCTAACTAGTACTTTGAGTGTGTGATTCTGTCACATTTTTTTTCTCTCTGAAATTGTAGGGAAGAACAGTGATTATTGAACAGAGTTGGGGGAGTCCCAAAGTTACAAAAGATGGTGTGACCGTTGCAAAGTCGATTGACTTAAAAGATAAATATAAAAATATTGGCGCTAAACTTGTTCAGGATGTTGCCAATAATACAAATGAAGAGGCTGGGGATGGTACCACAACTGCTACTGTACTGGCACGCTCTATTGCCAAGGAAGGCTTTGAGAAGATTAGTAAAGGTGCTAATCCAGTGGAAATCAGGAGAGGTAGGAATGTCTTTTCATTGTCCCCCCAGTGTTTTGAACTGTCTATTAAATTATATTAGAAAGTTGATTCTTCCCTTAAAAATTCTTAACGCTGAGTATTCCTTCAGCATATAATGATTGAATACCTGGCTGTGTATGTTGTTAAGCAGGGAAAAGTGACTAAGACATTCCCTGTCGTCAGACCCCCCCCCACTCCCCTAACCCTTCCCCCTGAAAGCCAACAGTTTATTGGAAGATACAGCATATACTTGTGTATCTTGAAAATAGTAAACTTGTGGGGATTAAAACAGAGAGATTATATGGTTTTGATGTTGTATGTTTTACTTTAGTTATTTGGAAAGTAGGGCTTAACCACAAACTAGGTCATCCGAGGATGTCAACCGGTTTTTGTTTTTTTAAATACTTTTTTCTTACCTCATAATAGGACATATTATGTTATTGTTCTGCATTTTGTTTATTATTGTAAAGATCTGCTCCCCAGCAGATGGTGATACAGACTTAAATCCTGTCATTTTTATTAGCTGTATACTAAAACTTTGTTTTCCTATCTTGAAAATGAAATTGGCCATGTATCTCTAGGGTGTTTTATTGGCCAAACTAGGAGACTTTCAGTAAAGGGGGGGATACCATTTTGTCAGAATTGGCCTCCCAGGCATACTGATGTATTGTCATCATCCCATCAGTTTCAAAGTTTGAGGTCCAAACATTGAAATGTCTTGCATGAAAAGCAGTTTGACTGTAAATCACTAACAAGTGTTATTGAGGTTATTAAGAGTACTTCCCAAAGAAAGTTATTATTATACACCTTGCTTTGAATTTTTTTCATGCAGCAACATTGCTCAAAATGAAGAAGGAAAGCTAGCACTAGTCCCAATTGAACAAAATGGGGTTCTCATGAATATATTGTGCTAAAACAAAAATATCTTGTTAGTTCATAATAGCATTAAATGAGGAAATTTTGGATAATTAAGACCTGCAGGGGCATAGCCGCAAGAAATTCCTTATCCTTGATAATTATATTCCTTGTTGGAAGTAAGGAACTAATCCATTTTGGTCCTTTTTTGTGTCATTCATTTGAGGGGAGGTGTTGGGTGATCCAAATAGAAACATGCAACATGATTGGATTGGGAATGACTTACACAGAACGAGTTGAATAGTGAGATTCTTGAAATTGTACACCTCATTTTTTTTCTTAAGCCAATTTTCAAAATAATTTGGCATTATGGAATTTTATTAAAGTTCCTGTATCAGTGCGTTCCATCCAACTCCATGTGATTTGGAAATGTACTGGCACAGAAGTAATGTATAGGCTATTAAGGCATAAAAACATTTATGTAAATCAAAATTTTTACATGACATGGAGTTAGTCATAAGCGGTGTAATGGCATTTATTCTTGACCCAGGTGTGATGTTAGCTGTTGATGCTGTAATTGCTGAACTTAAGAAGCAGTCTAAACCGGTGACAACCCCTGAAGAAATTGCTCAGGTAAGGATTTTTCATAATATGTTAAAGTTAAAAAAAAAATTTAGTAACATGATTTTATTCCATAATCATACATCAATATAAAAATAACAATACTATCCAATCGCCAACATTGGAAGCATTTTTCTTACTGCTAAAACATTTGAAAATAATGCAGTGGCCGTGATACAAGTCTTAATGGGCTGCCATTTTTGTTCTGCATTCTATGAGTAACTCACTTGTATGTATGAAAAATGTTCTTCAGCCATTGTCAAAGGCCTATCATTTTTTGTCATGTTTTAATGAATCCTTTGCCAAGGGGAAAAAAGTAATGGGATTAGCCTTTTTTGTTTTTGTTTTTGTTGAAAAGAATAATTGCATATTTATTTCGTATCTTTCGAAAACAATGTAGCCAATTAATGAGTTGAAAAGAGAACCAATACTTCATTAGAAGTATTATGCCATGAAGTCCCCTTTCCCCTGTCGTCTGTTCCCCTCACCCCCATGGATGTATCAGTTTGGAAGTTACTAGGAAAAGGAAGGGGAGTTAATTGAGGACGACACCACCAGCCTTATCTTTTAATTTGGAAAAGTAAATTGATTATTTCAGGTTGCTACGATTTCTGCAAATGGAGACAAAGAAATTGGCACTATCATTTCTGATGCAATGAAAAAGGTTGGAAGAAAGGGTGTCATCACAGTAAAGGCAAGTATGTTTTTCATGATAGCTTGAGATGATGTGTCTGATGATCAAAACCTAGTTTTTCTAATATAAAAATTCAATCTATATGTGTTTCCAAAGTATATCTTTTTATTCCTTTATGTGTAATATCTGCATCTGTATAAGAATTGAGTGCTTACTGTGTTTTGTGTGAATCATTTGTTGTCACGAATGAATTTATCCTCACTTGAATGCTGTTTTCTTCTAGCTGTAAAAATAATTCACATACATTCTTGAAATTTTTGCAGAAGTGGAGTTGGATGCCCTGGGTATTTACATACTCCTACCTGGATCCCTTAACAACATGTGGGGTCTATTTGTTAATCTTGTCGATAATTAACAATTTTTGTGTTTTTTAGTGAAACTCATTAATGCTTTGACTTTCCATAGGATGGAAAAACACTGAATGATGAATTAGAAATTATTGAAGGCATGAAGTTTGATCGAGGTTACATTTCTCCATACTTTATTAATACAACGAAAGGTAAAAGCAAATCCATAACTGAAATATTTTTTTAAAGTACTTGTTCTGTGTCAAGCTGCAGGCATTAGTTGGTGTCATACCTTTAAAAATAATTTTCTGTGTTCCAAAAGTTAATGTATATGAGAAATGAAAGAGGGAAAACATGAACTTATCAGTCACTTTTAAAATGTACTGGAACTTTGGTTTGTAGCTTTTAAATGCAGTTATTTTCAGAATATTAATGTTCTAAAATTAGTCTGAAATATTCTTTGTTTTTGCAGGTCAGAAGTGTGAATTCCAAGATGCCTATGTTCTATTGAGTGAAAAGAAAATTTCTAGTGTCCAGTCCATTGTACCTGCTCTTGAAATTGCCAATGCTCACCGTAAGCCCTTGGTCATAATTGCTGAAGATGTTGATGGAGAAGCTCTAAGTACACTCGTTTTGAACAGGTAATAAGCAGTGATAATTCGTTTACATTTCTAGATGAAAGGCAGTTATATTGATGTTTGAAATCTCCATCATGTACTTCCACCCACTTGTGTTTGTATCTAGAGTTGTGGTGTATATTAGGTGTGCTTTATGAACCCTTAGTCCAGTTATAATGGCTCTGTCTTTTTGAGTGGGGCTCCAATCTCCTTAGTATTTTGTGCAACTTTCTCATAGCCTAATTTTTATATGTGTTGTCTTTCTATTTTTTATAAGTGTTTGCAGTTGTTCTGAAGGTAAATGACTTTTTAAAAAAATTTTTCTGGAAAAGATATTTTCACGATTATAATTTTGCTTGGGAAGAGATAAACAATTGCCATTCTAAAAACTTCAAATCTAAGTGTATTCAGCAGTCAGAATTTTACATAATCTGTTAAAAGAAAATTTTAATTAATGAATAGTCTGAAACAAATTGGCACTCAACCTAAAATAAGTTGAGGTCTGTTCATTTAATTTTTCATATTGGTAGTTTAATGTATTACTTTTGACTATAAGACTGGTAAAATGCTGTAAACAGAATCTTAGGGTATTATTAAAATATATATTCCCTCTAATCTTAGAATTGAGGTATATCAGAAATGAGATTTTCCGATTTTATTATAATGGAAATGAACAAATGAAATAGCAGGTATGTGTATGTAATAGAGATTGCATACCTAGGCCTGACCCAAAAGCTCTGAGTTTCCTTATCCTGAAATGTTTGTTAGATTAGATTTGCTTTTAGGATTATATAAAAGCCTTAAGAGATTGTGAGATAAATAAAAAAAACAATAGGTCTACAGAGTTTTCATTGAGCCATTTTATTGGTAGCTAAAAAGTTAGACATCTGATTTACTTGGCATGTCATCAGAACTTATCCCCCTAGTTTTTGCCTTCCTTAATAAAGTAGACCAGCTCTGTTTTGAAGTTTGTATTATATATTTTCTTTCACAATCTGGTCTTAGGTAGACATTTCTTTGATTGTATATTCCAAATATTTGTTACCTGCTCAAATTGCAGGTGAGCTTAAGGCTATTATCAGCAATATTGGCACTTATAAAGGAACTAAATTAAGAACACTGCTTGCTCAAACTTTATAGCAACTTAATCAAATACTACATAGAACTTATGGGGTAAATGCTTATTAGATGACTCAAATTTAATCATTGGTAATTATGATATTTCACAATCTAAAATAGTATTGTATTTGACTTAAATGTTTTTTGTTTACATTAACATTTTTGCTCCTGGGTCCAGTTGTTCAACTGGACTGTGAGGTCAGCATTTAATAAAAAGGTAGTAAAGATATTGGCAAATATGGAAGAAAAATTGTCCTTTTCTGTTTTAATTTGACCAAACGTCTAGGAAGCAAAAACTTTTTAAAAGTACGGTTTCCTAGGTAACATTAGTGTCAGAACTTGAGAACTAGACAGGCATTTTTATTAAATTTAAATCTTATTAATTACTGTTCTTAACAGGCTAAAAGTTGGTCTTCAGGTTGTAGCAGTCAAAGCTCCAGGTTTTGGTGACAATAGAAAGAACCAGCTTAAAGACATGGCTATCGCTACTGGTGGTGCAGTAAGTAAAATAAATATGATGTTGGTTTACTGGATGTTATTTATACTACCAGGTCTAAAATTTATAGGTAAAATTTACATTTTTCACAATCAGATACTAACATCTGAACTGTTTATTTACTTAATCTTGTTTCTGTTGGATGTTTGGGAGATGGTGGTTGGATTAAATAGTGCTACAGTCCCTTTTCTATCTTGTAACGAAGAGGCTTATTGACCAATCTATTTTCAAGAATATAGTAAAAAGACATAGGACTTCAGAGTTTAGGCCTAGGGTCTAGTCCTGGTTCCACCAAAAGTGTGACCTTGGATGAGTTTCCTGAGTTCACACACTTTTCTTCAAATAAAGCTAACATTGAGGATTAAGTAAGAAGTTGGAAATGTAATGAAAGACTATATTCAGTGGTCTTGAAATCTTCCATTTCAAAAAAATTATAGTATTACAAGATGTTTCTTTTTTTAAAGATTTTATTGGTGAAGGGGAATAGGACTTTATTGGGGTACAGTGTGTACTTCCAGGACCTTTATCCAAGTCAAAGTTGTTGTCCTTTCAGTCTTAGTTGTGGAGGGCGCAGCTCAGCTCCAGGTCCAGTTGCCGTTGCTAGTTGCAGGGGGCACAGCCCACCATCCCTTGCAGGAGTTGAACTGGCAACCTTGTGGTTGAAAGGATGCACTCCAACCAAATGAGCCATCTGGGAGCTCAGAGGCAGCTCAGCTCAAGGTGCCATGTTCAATCTTAGTTGCAGGGGGGCGGAACCCACCATCCTTTGCGGGACTCAAGGAATTGAACTGGCAACCTTGTGGTTGAGAGCCCACTGGCCCATATGGGAATCGAACCGGCAGCCTTTGGTGTTAGGAGCACAGAGCTCCAACCACCTGAGCCACTGGGCTGGCCCCACAAGATGTTTCTTTCATCAAAACACCTGCATGATGTATTAATAAACTTTCAGTATAATGAAAAAAAGTAACCTAAAATTTGTTCATTTTTTAATGTTTCTGTAGGTGTTTGGAGAAGAAGGATTGACTCTAAATCTTGAAGATGTTCAGCCTCATGACTTAGGGAAAGTTGGAGAGGTCATTGTGACCAAAGATGATGCTATGCTCTTGAAAGGAAAAGGTGACAAGGCTCAGATTGAAAAACGTATTCAAGAAATCGTTGAGCAGTTAGATATCACAACTAGTGAATATGAAAAGGAAAAACTAAATGAACGTCTGGCTAAACTCTCAGATGGAGTAGCTGTGCTGAAGGTAAGATTCATTGTTCTAAATAAGCTTCTTGGGTTCTGAGCCCAAGAATGATTTTGTTTCTGTGGTATTCTCTAATAGTGCCATGTAACTATTGTTCATGGAATTAACTTCCTTATGGGAATAAATTACATAAAATTTCTTTATTGAAATATTCTTTCCTTAAAACAAGAATTGAACTTGTAATGGGGGGAGTTGCTGTAAAACAATGTTTTGTTACCATTCAGTCTGGAGCCTAATTTTTGTGGGACACTACACTCACCCTATTAGCTGTGTAATCCTGTAATCATAACAAACGGTCAGTCTTTTTTTACATTGCTTTTTAAGTAGGTGCTAATGACTCTTGGCAGTCAGCAACTTGAATGGAGAAGCCATACTAAGTGTAATTTTTTTAATCTTTAGGTTGGTGGGACTAGTGATGTTGAAGTGAATGAAAAGAAAGACAGAGTAACAGATGCCCTCAATGCCACACGAGCTGCTGTTGAGGAAGGCATTGTTCTGGGAGGGGGTTGTGCCCTGCTTCGGTGCATTCCAGCTTTGGACTCATTAACTCCAGCTAATGAAGATCAAAAAATTGGTAAATAATTCACTTAAAAATGAGTCTTTTTGGCCTGATTTTAGTCTTTCTGCTAGAATTATGTTTCCCACTAAATGAAATAACAAATCACAAAGCAATTTTCAGAATAACAAAAGTACAGTAGCGATGATGTCAAGGAGAGGTGAAAGATGTGTTATATCTTTTAGGGAAAATTATTTGATCTGTGGTATTTCCCAACTGGAATTTTCCTGTATCAATGCTCTTACAAGTGTTGTAATATTTACAAAAGAAAGAGCTAAAATAAATGGGCTAAAATTTATTTTTTTGTAGGTATAGAAATTGTTAAAAAAACACTTAAAATTCCTGCAATGACCATTGCTAAGAATGCAGGCGTTGAGGGATCATTGGTAGTTGAGAAAATTATGCAAAGTTCCTCAGAAGTTGGTTATGACGCTATGCTTGGAGATTTTGTGAATATGGTGGAAAAAGGAATCATTGATCCAACTAAGGTATTGACCCCTTTCTAAAAAATTCTTTCAATAACTCTTCAGTACGTCATATTCATTTTTTGCTAATTAAAAAGTAATATTTTATCAAACTTTTTTCCTAGGTTGTGAGAACTGCTTTATTGGATGCTGCTGGAGTGGCCTCTCTGTTAACTACAGCAGAAGTTGTAGTCACAGAAATTCCTAAAGAAGAGAAAGAGCCTGCAATGGGCGGAATGGGAGGAATGGGAGGCGGTATGGGAGGTGGCATGTTCTAATTTCTAGAATTGTGCTTTACCATTATTAATGGGAACTGTGAGAGGAAGCTTCAAGGCAGTGCTCCTCACCTATAACTTCAGAGAAGTCAGTTGAAGGAAATGACTGGATAAAAGGCTGGCTGGTGTTTAAGAAAATCACTATAACCATCAGTTACTGGTTTCAGTTGACAACATACAATGGTTTACTGCTGTCATTGTCCATGCCTACAGATAATTTATTTTGTATTTTTGAATAAAAAGACATTTGTACATTCCTGATGACTTAAGTGCAAGAGCCATGTACCAATGTACTGCTTTCAACTTAAATCACTGAGGCATTTTTACTACTATTCTGTTAAAATCAGGATTTTAGTGCTTGCCATCACCCGATGAGAAGTTAAGAAGCAGCCTTTCTGTGGAGAGTAAGAATAATTGTGTACAAAGTAGAAAAATATCCAATTATGTGACAACCTTTGTGTAATAAAAATTTGTTTTAAAGTTAATTGTGTTAGCCTTTCCGTAACCTAGAAGGTATGAGAAATGAAAGCCAGTTGAAGAGAGGCCAGGGTATGGCACAAGTGTGGGAAACAGTCCATCTATAATACTGTTTCTCTGCTGCAGACTGAAATATATCTTAAAAGATGACAACTCAATCCCATGGAAACCATATTTTATGTGTTAGGGTCTGGTCATAAAGGGGCAACTAAGTCATTTCTTATGGGGTTTATGGTTATTGCTCCAAAGCCTCAGCATAACAGATAAGCTACAGGTTCCTAGTAGGAGGGCAGAGTTTGTGTAGTATGAATGTACTTCATTGGAAAGGAGAGAGGTGTGCCATTCAAGTATAATGGGTAGTCCGGAATGGCATCCATAACTGATATGCATGGCCCAATGTCTTCACCTTTAAATTAAAAGGAAGTAGGTTTCTTGCTCGATGCACTTGGTATTTATTAGGTAATAATGTGTGGTTTACTTTAAAACAGTGCCTGGATGTGTGCATGTTGGAGGCAGATACCGATTTGCAAGAGGTGACGTTGCTTTCTAGATACACTACATTATAAATTGAAGACACGTGATCTTGTGTAAAAATGTCTTAAGTTTTTACTTTCACCTGTGCCACGGACCTAGTCTATCTTGGAGCATAGCACCTGGATCTGCTCTAGGTGGGGAGGAACTTGTCAGTTATGGCCCTAAGGCCACTGGTGTAAGGTAGGCATTGAGGCAGATGTTCCTGCTGTCCTTATCTTTATACACAGCTTGGACAGAAATGGAAAAATAAAGTCCACCACAGATCAAAAGCCCATGTCACCTGAAATCCTGCACCTAGAAATACCTTTGGTTTGTTAATTTGGTTGGGTTAGAAAAAATAACACATTAGAGGGGACTTGAACAAAAGGCACTGTAGGGGAACAATTTGCCTAGAATGTACTTGGCTATAGAACTGGCAAAACGGTTTGGAGGAAAAGAAACCTTATGGAAAGGGTTTATCTAGTTTGTACCTTAAAGGCCAGTCTACATGATTAGAAAAGCTAAGGAATCAAACACCTGAACTTTAAGATTTCTGGTTGCTATTAGAATGACTAGAGCCTAAAGAGGTTTAATGGGAGAAAAAATTATGTGCTAGACAGTGGACTAAACACGGGTTATTTTAACCCTCCAAACAGTCTTGAATTAGGGATTACTTACTGAACTTATGCTATAATAACTAAACAAGCTCTGGAAGTGGAAGTAACTACACAAAGTCTCAAGAGCTATTAAGTGGTAGACCCCAGGTCTGATCCAGGGTTTGATTAACTTATGGAGATAAATTACATAAAATTTCTTTATTGAAACTAGGTACTAATGACTACTAGCAGTCAACAACTTGAATTGAGGAAGTCATACTAAGCGTCATTTTTTTTATCTTTAAGTTGCTGGGAATAGTGATGTTGAAGTGAATGAGCAAGCTGGAATGAGTCCCTAAGCCAGGATCTAGACAATTGTAAGGAACTCTGAAAACTGCAGCCAGAGAAAATTGGGAAATTCCCTTTTCCTTTCTTAACTGTACAACTGCAGAAGGTGATTGCAGTTTTGGAAAGATTCCAGAGAGAAGCAGGAATATCAAGAATCAAGATGATGACTTCAAACAGTATTTGGTCTAGATTAAAGATACCAGTGACTAGATGAGAAGGTAGGAATGGTACATCTCTGGGGAAATATGCTCAGGATGTCATGCAAACCCCTTGGGAAACCACAAAGTACAATGTCCAGGCTCCAATTAGGTGGACTGAAAAATGGACAAATGTTGGCAGGGTGGAGTTGCTCATTGAAAATAACCAGGGTTTATTTGAACACTGCAGAACTGTGGAGAGCCTTTCCAAGTCAACATTTGCAGGAGTGTGTGACAAGAACAAATTCATGAGCCTGAAAAAAAAAATGGGTGTGAGGGAGGGGACGGAGACTTAGCTCCAACCATGGAGGTGAACTTTTAAAACTGCAGCTCCATCTACTTGAAAAATGGATAGGGAAATAACTAAGGAAAAAGAAATGCCACTGTAAAGTCACCTGTTGCTATTTCAGGAAAGAATGGAATGTGTTTACTGCAACTCAGGAAGCCCCAGAGAGGCTCCCTCAGGTCTTGGAGAATCTCAAACCTGAAAAGCAGGGTCTGGGGCACATGACCGGGTATCGACCTGGTCCTCACGAGCAGCAGCAGCTCTAATCTAATGATTCTCAAGCTGGATTAAATATAAAGGATTGTCTGTTGGAATAAGTGGTTGATGAAATCAAATATAAGAAAAATGGAGTGTAGAAATTCAAATTGAAAATGATCATTGTGAATTTAGTAATCTTAAGTGATCTCTGTCACCAAACGATGACCTAACAGCAGAAGCAGTAAAATTTTTACCCATCACCAGTACTCATGGGCAACCCCAGCATCAGATTTTGATCTCTAATACTGGTCTCCACTAAAAGGGAACAGGATTCCTTGGATTGCAGTTGTATCCATACCTTGGGACAGGAAAAAACCAGGATGGATCTGGAACACCTTGCTGCCTGACAAGAATACTTTCAAGAATATCCACAGCATTCTTATTAAAGGAGCCAACCCAAGCAGTTCCCATTGGCCAAGTGAGAACATTTTGAGTATCAAAAATAATGAATAATTATAGTGAATTAGAACAAAGCCAGGAGCTCATAATGATGAAAGTGAATGTAAAGAATAGAAAAAGTTCCTATATAAACGGGTGACTATTATATGTTTAATGCCTTATTGATGTTAAAAAGCCAGAGTATTAACATATAAGCATGTGTATGTTGATAAAATATAGATTATATTCTTGTTTCTATATGTATAAACAGGAAGGAGTAAAATAAAATACCGAGATAGCCAAACGAAGAAAGTAGGCACTAAACCAAGAGTGAAGAATCAGCAGCACTGCTTGTCTCATAATAACCAGAAGGGGAGTCCAGCAACCAACTAGCATTGGTCATAAATAATTAACTTAAAGAAGGTCCAATAATAGGCTTCAAGATATATTATTCAAGTTACCCAGATTTTGAAGTTAAATTCCCAAAGGAATGAAACATTTGAGCTGAACTCATGAACCTCATGAATATTGAGGTTCATATTCATGAGACAACAAAGAACTCTATGTATACCAACAAATCAGGTCAATATACCATAAATAACAAAAGTTAGGTAGTGGCAACCACACACACGAAACTTAGTGTCATTTCCAGGAATGATATCAAGTGTCTAAACAGAATCTAAAACAAAGGATGTAAAAACCTCATGAGGTAATGAGTAAAGTTATAAAAACAAAACAGGGAGTCACCCTAAGTAAGTTTAAAGGCTCAGAATCACATTGGCCTGTGTGACAGTTGAGGACCGCCTTCACATCCCCACCAAGAATTTTTAGTCTGGGGCATCCGGATGGCTCAGTTGGTTAAGAGTGCGAGCTCTCAATAAGGTTGCTGGTTCAATTCCCGCATGGGATGGTGGGCTGTGCCCCATGTAACTAAGATTGAAAACGGCAACTGGACTTGGAGCTGAGCTGCACCCTCCACAACTAGATTGAAGGACGACTTGGATCTGATGGGCCCTGGAGAAACACAGTCCCCCAATATTCCCCAATAATATTTATATATCTATAAAAAAATATGTAGTCTGTTATCAAGATCCTGCAACTCAACTAGACTAGGACAGTGTCTCTTCTTGAGTCTAAATATACAGAATGTCCAGAAAGACATGAAACTACCCAACAGGCAACCTCAGAATAGAAATAATGTAAGAAACTGAAATAGTAACACTCATATCATATTTATGTGTAACATTGTAATCCTAATATTGTGAGGTTGTCTCTTCAGGTGTTTAAAAATTCCATGAGAATGTGATATGTTGGATTTGCAATTTTTATTAAATGTTTAGAAGTCCTTGATTAAATTTGCAATATTTAAATGTTCAGGGAAATTTATTAATTCCATACACTTAGATTGGTTATATAAGTAGTATCTGAGTATTTAGATAAATGCTGTTTAAGTTTTAAAGAAATGTAATTATTTAATAAATTCATAGATTAATAAGTTGGGCACTAAACAAAGTACAAATAAAAGTATTTGACTCCCTGCTGCAAAGTTCCTCTGACAGTTAATAAAACAATAGAAAAAAACCCAAAAGCAAGACTGAGAGGAAGCTAAAAATTAAGGGACCACCTACATTCCAAACTGGGAACTTCAGACCTTTACTAACCTTAGGGAATGCCAGCAGCCAGGCATTATTTCCACTCCATCTCCCTATCCCCACCCCATATTTCTCTAGGGCAAGAGAGAAGAATCCTTATGAACAAAAAGTGTGAGAAAAAAAGTCCCTAGATTCTACCATGTGGGAGTCCCCCAATATAAAGGCTGGCTTACCTGATCACTTTACAGTGAAGCTCACGTCAATATGCACCACCTTAATTCCAAAGAAGTTTTTAGTACTTTGCTTTCAAATATTAATGGACAGACAAGAACTGTTAGACAGTTGAGGACCGCCTTCAACGTGACAGATAGCAAAAACCAGAAGGGATCTCAGGGAAACTTTTTAAAAAAATCATGTTAAGAAAGATGAAACCTTGTTTCCATAAAACAAAAAAGCTATAAAAAAGGAACAATTAGAAAACATTCTTAGAAATTAAAACTGTGGTAAATATAAAATTAAGGGCTGGTAGAATTGAGGAAATCTAAAAGGCAGATGGAAAATAGAAGGGGAAAAAAGTAGATTTAATACAAGAGGTAGAATGTTTGATTACTTAGGAATTCCTGAGTGAGAACCAGAAAATATGGAGAGGAGGAAATTATCAAACAATTCCAGGAAATTCCACAGGGCTCAAGGAAATGAGCCTGTGACCCAAAAGGCCCACGAGGTGCCCGTCATGACAGGGCAACAGGGCAGGTCAGCATGCAATTTCAGACCACCCAGGATACAGTAGGTAAAAAATGGATGCTATACAAAGGACTGGGAATAAGAATGGCGTTAGACTTCTCAAAAGTAGCAATGTACACCAGAATATAATGAAGTCAGATCTTTAAAATTCTGGGGGAGAAATTCTTACAGTTCTATACTCAAGTGTTGAGTATAAAACAATGACATATTCTGACACTCGAGATGCTAAAAGTTTAGCTCTAACTCACCCCTCTCAGGAAGCCACTAGAGGATTTCCTCAGCATTTTGAGTAAAGTAAAAAAAAAAAAAAAAAAAAATGAAGCCAAGAAATTTAGGAAATAAGAAGGAGTTCCAAAAGAAAAGGGAAATCCTAGGGTGATTGCAGGGGAGCCCTAGGATTACACAACAGCCTAGAGAGCAACCAGTCCAACTAGAGTAGGATAAAGGAGTGGCTGCACATAACAATACGTAACTTTACGGGACTTAAACACTAGAGGTCTGTTACATAACCAGAAGTGCAAAGTTGGGAACTACAAGGTTGATTTATTCAACTCTTGATGTTCTGCATTGGATTCTCTGGAATAACTGCCTCTTCGCTTTTTGTGAAAAGATGGCAGATGTAGCTGCAAACTTCATGTCCTCACTCAGTGAGGCAAAATCCAAGGAGAAGTTTCTCTCCCAAGTTTCTTTACACAGAGAGAAAAAGCGTACCTAGCAGTCCCATCTCATCAGTCTTCCCCTCAGATTCCATTGATTAGATGCCCCTTCAAGTTTTATAAAGGTGTTGTTGTTTTGCCCTTATGATACGGGAAGCATAGCTGCCAAATTTTAAGTCCATAGGTCATATATGCATGGCCTATGAACTAGATAAAGCAAACCCAAGACCATAGATATTGGAGCCAGAATGCTTGGGTTTGTATCCTGTCTCTACCACTTATTAGGACCTGGGTTGTGACCATACTTGGAGAACCTCATGGGTCAAAAGATCAAAGTAATATTTGGGTATTCCTGGGCTCTCTCACCAAAATACCACCTACATGCTATCATGATACCAGCCCAGTTATATCCCAACCACTAAGTCAGATTCTGAACCTAAGAATTTATCTATGGAATTTGTAAGAGTAGTGGTGAAGTACAGGATCTTGCTTCCATCAAGAGAAGTAGTATTATACAGGGGGAAAAAATAAAGTATCTGGGTCTTTTCTTTGCCATTTTTAAAAAACTTTGTTTTTAAAAGGTATATAATTATATACAAACTACTTATGCTCTGGGGAGGTACCTCATCTGTAAGTGGAAAGACTGCTTTACTGTGTGAAGGCACAACCCAGCTCTATGTGAGTGGCCTGTGAGTCCTTCACAATTGCATACTCCGCCTCTGGCAGAGAGCAGGTACTCAAAACACATTTACTGAACAAATTGATGCAAACATGCATTTATGTAGGGCTAATTACTGAGGCCCCTTATTAATCTGAGGAAACATAGTGAATAACTTGGAAGGGCAATACAAGAGGGTTGTTGAGGATTTCAATAACCAAAATAACTGTGCAAAAAATAAACAAATTAACTTTATTAAGTTACCACTTCCGTCCTTACATTGAGTTGTTTACAAAAATATCAGTTTGAAATACATTATTGAAAGTGAGTACACACAATAAATAGAAAATAGGGATGTGTGGTGCTGGAGGCATATTAACCAACCTAACTTCATCTGTTGCCCATTGTTGTAGACACAATTTGACACACAATCAGCATTATTGAAAGAACAAAGTACCTGGGAGAAGGTTGCAAACTATGAGAACAGTAGCTTAAAGCTCTGGACCACTCACCAAAAAAAAAAAAAAGAACACGTATTCCGTGTTTATCAGGGAGCTAACCTCACTATAGCATTGAATTACCTACCACTTCCCATAAGAACAATTTGAAAATTAGAGAAGTGCCAGGGACCCTTCATTAATGGTATTTTTAAGTCAAAGCTTTTACTGTAAGTATCTGATGATTACTCAAATATCCTAACCCATGAGGCTGGCCTATGACAATAAGTTATAAATAGTCTGAATTTAATAACTTAAACGTGATATGGTTACTATAATATATACTGGGTGAGTATCTCAACTAACCTCTTTCAGGTAATGGAATTAAAAGGTTTAAATTTACAGTTTCAGTTTCTGCTCAGAAGAGTGATGTCAGTATTCTAGCAATAGCGATGACGTCCCATTATTGTAAATATGCTACTGTACACATTAGTTTGAATTATACTTGATTGAATTCTATGTACATGTGGTTCCATATTCCAAGTGCAAATTTTCAATGGTGTAGGTTTATCATCAAAGCTGGGTTGAACAAGTGCTTTCTGACTTCTGAAAACAAATGATAAAAGCATGTTCTAAAAGTGAATAAACTAAAATTACAAGTAGGTGACTAGTTCCAGTTCTTTTTTCTCTTTACGTGTGATGAACTTCATGAAGCATTAATTCCCGAGGTATATTTGTTTCTGGACCATACAGCTTACATGCTCTTCTTTCAAAGGCAGCTACCATCTGCTTTACAACTTCATCGAAAAATAATGTGGCAAGCTGAGAGTGTAGAAGTGAGCGAAATTCAAAAGAAATCTGTAGGAACATATTAATAATTAATTTAGGACGATCTTTCCTTTACTGCATCTCTGCTTAGGGTAGTGATGTTCACAATGTGAAATGGGCTGCTTGAACCATTTGCTGATATGGAGCTGTACGGGAATATCTAGATGAGATTTTTAACACCTCTCAGAAGAGGGAGTCTTATGTACTGCAATAAGCACAACTGCTGGCACAATAAACTTAAGTAAACAAGGCCAGTGACTCTCATTTCAAGGCAAAGAGTCTACTTTTACTAACTGAAAAAAAAACAACAACTGGAAAAATGGCTTTGCTGAATACCACGTTTATCACTCTGGCTTCTTATTAATGAGCCCCTATTAGGTCTATCCCACCTCCCTAAAAGAAATAAGGAAGAAAAGTGATTCTCTTGATGGGTATTCCCATGAGAAGCAGCAGCACGATGAGACTGATCCACAAAACAGACAGGACAGGTGATTCAATCTTAAAGGAGACAATGATCTAGAACTTTATATCCCCTCAAGATAGAATTCAAGACAAGGTTTGAGAAATAGTGTTTTAAGGACCAAATATTCACTAAGCTTTAAAACTTTTAAAAATGTTGCAAAAATAGTACAAAGATTTCTCATTTACTCATCACCCATATTCCCCTATTTTTATGTTTTCTATAGCCACCGTGCAATTATTAAAACCAAGAAATTAACAGAGGGAGTTAATACCACTAGATAACAATGCTATCATCGAATCTACACAGGCCTTATTCAAATTTCCCCAACTGTCCCATTAATGCCCACTACTATTTTAATGAAAGCAACTCAAGAGCTGAGGACAGCATACAGGAATTTAATCAAAATTATAACCACTTCTTAAAAGGTAATGCCTTAGTTGCAAATATAGAGAACACATATATTATCTGTTGGCAGAGAAAAAGCCACAAGTGGCTTTAAGTTTTCTACAGCTAAGGTGATGTGAACAAAATACCCTAGTCCCTAGATTCTAAAAACATATTTTTCCCCTTCGCACTTTATTTCTGCATTATAAGATGCTGAGCAATGTGTAGATTTCATTTGGTGTTAATAAACTGTTTTTAAACTGGTAGTAAAGTTATAGCATATCTCTTATAATCTATGGACTTACAAAAATTAGGAAACAGAGAAGGAATGACAGTATTCAAGGTTTCAAAAAATAGAAAAAAAAAGAGAAAGATTCATTAGTATTCTTTCTTATAAACCAGTGTAGAAAAAGGTATTCAATACTCAAAACTTTGACTTTTTTTTTTAAGTCTTTCAGTAATTGCTATACACATAAGATTATTAATTATGGCATCTGTGTTCTAATAAATGGATTATTGCTTCTTTACCAACTTCACGTGATATTTGGAACAAATCAAGGGCTTTATGAGAGACTTACTGCAAAATCCAAGGTACAAGTTCTCGGGTAGCCAGGAAGACCTGGGCTAAAACGCCAAACAGTCTCCAAATGATTGAAAAGCTTCCCATCGGTACAGGATGCCTAGAACAAAATGGAAAACTAAAGCCACAGTAAAACACCATTTGGGTTGTCCAGAATCTATGACCGAGGGTGACTTCTCTAAATATTAATATTTTTATAGGTCAGACCACAGGTGATGAGAACATCTTATTTTTAGCTTGGTATTAGGAAGTGACCTCTCGCCAATATAAGCCATTTTCTTTTCTCCGGGGATCCTCAAGATTGCCAGTTGTTCTCTCTTCCACTGCTATCATCCACTGTGCTATTGAGTTCTCTTCTCCAGCAGCAAAGCAGGGAGTGACTTTTGTGCAAGTTTATTTCCAGCTCTGCCACTTATAAGTTAATTCCTTCTACCATATTTCCTTAATGTGTAAAATGAGTATAATACCATCACTATGAGATGGCTAAAAGACTTATAAGGTATCTGGCAGAGATCCCTACCACAATTCTGTAATTTTTCTTTCCCTCCCAAAGATTTTTAGCAATCACATTTCCTTCACTTATTCTTTATTTCTAGAGGCCTCCATGGTTCCAGTTATCGTGAAACTCTGGCCCTGACTCCCGTGCCTAACCTGATGCTTTCTGACCTCTAATCTCTTCAGTGCTCATGTTTACTTTATGTTTGTGTACACACTGAAATACAAGACATAGTGATACTATGTGCAGGGCACCCTGGTATTTCCCATTCTATATCATTAAACAAATGCTGATTGAGACCCACTGAACAGTTGCCTTCTGCAGTATGGAAAATGGTGGCCAGAACCACAGTCATTAGTCCATTGCTGGGATGGGTTATGACTTTTAATGAAGTTCAGCAGCTTTATTTATTATCCTAAAATGCTATTTGGGCCTTATTATACTAGTAGACAACTGACCTCAAGAATGCATATCACTTTACCTCAGCAGCAGATGATTTTTAAAATTCCTGTTTCAAAGTCTACACCCCCTTCCTCAATTAAGCTTTAAATTTTCAGCTCTTTTGGCATACATTGCAGCTAATAAAAGATCAAGACCCTTTACCCTTTTTCTTTTTGATAACTTATTCCCTGCAGTTTACACGGTCCCTCCCCCGAGGCTATACACTATAGATTAGCAAAATAAAGACTTGCATAGGTAAACTCATTTTCCCCAATGTAAGTCACTTTTCTTCCTTAGCTACAGCTTCCCTAAACACAGAATTTCTCTAATTATATCTGGATCTCTCCACAGATAGTTCAAACTGAGAGCAAAGAGTTAAAATAATCTATTTGCAGTTTATTCCTCATTCCTCTTCATCTAAATTTTTTTGAATCAATTATCAGGGTAATATGCTAGAATCATTACAAAGAATATCAACTGCATCCATACTAATAATCACTTATAAAGAAATGCTCTATTTACATGTTTATAAAAAGAAAATATATTAATTTTTAAAATGGAAACCAGCAAATGTCTTAAAATTTATTTAGACATGGTAAAATAATAGTATTAAAATACTAATAGCTGAATTTAGTCACATTATGCTAAGTCAGTGGGGAGAAGTAAAAATTTTCTTCAAAGGGTTCAGCTTTATATATAGTTCAATATTCGCCATTTAATTTTTAAGAGCATCAAAAAATCTATAATAAAATCTTACTATTTTAGTTATCCAACTTTAAGATAATACATTCTGCCCTTCTTTACAATCACATAAGAAGCTTATAGGAAATTTAACAATGAAGGAGAGAAACAGCTGCTGGGAATACTCAACACAATATGGCACCTTCCTCTGACTACTTTTTCATAAAATGTGGCAGGGTTGTACTAATAATCTAGCCCAAGGACCCACAGATTTTTACTACTATGCTTCAGTACGAACAATACGGTCAAAAACATCATTCCTACCGTGTTTCCCCGAAAATAAGACCTAACTGGAAAATAAGCCCTAGCATGATTTTTCAGGATGACATCTCTGAATATAAGCCCTAATGCGTCTTTTGGAGCAAAACTTAAGATAAGACTGGGTCTTATTTTCGGGGAAACACGGTAACAGCAGAGATACTGAACACAGTAGAGGTGCTATGACTGAACTGACCCTGACCATTCTAACTACGCCATATAAAATGTTTATGTTGTGAACTAGGCTGTAAGATTCACTGAACTGTTGCTCCTATTAAATGTGCTGAAAACTTTCAAGGACTTCTGGCCATTCATTACAGATTCATGTAGGCTAGAAATAACTGACACATTAAGTCACAGGCACATTTGGGGCAGCTAATAATTCACAGAAAATGTCACATGGCTTCTGCTTTTCCCTTGGTTATAATGACTTTTATTATATGTTACATATTAAATACTTTTAATACTAGGTGTTAAAATCCAGAACCTGAACCCAGGGACAACTGAAAACTGAACATATAGAGTTGTGTTATTCTCAAATGTATCTTTAAACAATGAATTAGCACATTAAGTGAGGCAGCGGGTCAGTCCTCAACAGAAGGAAAAGAGAAAGTTTCTCATTTCCATATTATAGTCAAATTTCTACTTGGAAAGAATAATGCTAATATTGTATAAAATAAAACACTTAGGAAATGTAATACATGGTTTGTTTTTATCCTTTCTCTTCTACTAATTTAGGGAAATCTTTTTAAGCTATCATACTTTAATCCATTTGCTAGAATCAACATTTGGGGAATATTTAAAAACAACAAAAAAACAGAACTGTTACCTTTACCAAGTGTGGTTTCACCAAGGTTACTACTGATGTATAGCGCTCCAACACGGGTGGAAACCCAATTTCTAATCGTGTTTTGCAGTATCCAGATCTCTTTGATATTATATCTGATTTTTTGCACCACGGAACAAAATGCTTGTAATCCTCCATTCCTGATACGACATCATACATTTCCTGCATAGAGTATCTATTTTTTTTTTTTTTAAAGAAAAAGGAGCGGTGTTAACTGTATTTAGTGATGTTATACGTATACTTAAAATTGAACATAAATACAACTTACTGTGTATGAGGCAATAATTCATTTGGCACACATGTTGAACCACACTCTAGAATGAGTAGCTTGAAAGCAACGTAGAAAATAAAATGGAGCTAGATATACATATAAAGCAGAGGTCATAATGAGGCAAAAATTCTACGTAAAGTATCAGCAAATATAATCTAGTATATTAAAAAGCTACAACTAACTGCAACTCATTTAAAGATGCATGGGTGGGTTTCATACTAAGCATTATATTATTATAACCGTATTAATTAGCCCAAAGAAGAATAACTACATGATTCTCTCCACAGATGGTAAAATACCTGAAGCATTCCCATTAGAGATAGAAATATGACAAAGATACTGTCTATAACCATTGTTATGTAACATTGTTCTGAAAGTTTTAGTCAAAATAATTAAATCAGAGCATGAAATATGAGGCATCTGAATGGAAAATAATTAGGTAAACTTATCATTTGGGAGGTGATATGACTATCAGTTCAGGAGAGAATCAATTCAGATTTCAGGAAGGTAGTCTGTTATGAAATATGTAAAAATTAATACTTTTCCTATACTAACAAGAAACAGAAAACAACAGTACCATAGAAATGCAAAATATCTAGAAATAAATTAAAAAAAAAAAACCTTTAGGGCTTAAATCATAAACAAACAAACAATAACACTGCATGGAAAAAACACATCATGTAAAAAACAACCTGAAAAAATCAGAGCTAGATATATATTATTCTTGGTTATAAAGACTCAACATAATTAAAACATAATTCATCTCAAAATTATAAAGTAATTTAAATAATAACAACCAAAATTACAAAAGGGTATTTCTTGAATATGCCAGAATAAGTCTTTACATATTAATTTAAATTAATCTTTATGATCATGAAATGAGGCCCACAACAGAGGGAGTGGGAGAAAAACCTACCCTCCCCAGGTTTTCAGACACTTTGAAATAAATACTGAAATAAGTCCCATGAAAAAGTTTGAAACCTTGTATCCTGAAAGCTAATTTCTTAACCTTTGTAGTCTACAAAGATTAAGAAAGTAGTACAACATAGACGTCAAGGGGATGGACTTTGTAGTCAGAAAAGACTGTGTTCAAATATCTCCTCTAAAACATAGTAAGCCATGTGACCCTAGGTAGGTTGCTTAACTTCTCTACTTCACTCTCTTCATTTATCATTGAAAAATACCCCTAAGCATTCTTTTCAGGGTTAAATGAAACAATTTTGGCAGTGTACAAATGTTTAATAAATGTAGCTATTATTACGTGTTTATGTCAAATACAAGGGAAAAAGATAATCATTGGATAAGACCAATTTGCAATAAAAAGAATTTTAGCATGAGAAATAAGGAATTAAAAATAAGTAAAATATAGTGGGAAAAATAATCTCTGGAGCCATGACACTTAATGTACATTATCTCTCTGACCTTCAGTTTCTTCACCTCTAAAATGGAAATAACGATACCTAGGTCACATGTCTATTGTGAAAATTAAATGAAACAAGAAATATAAAGCACTCATAGTGCCTGTTAAATGGTAGTACGCAGTAAAAGGAAGATATTATTAGTGATTCAAGAGTAAAACAAACTAATTCATTATTTGATTTATTATGTTAGTTGTCATTTCTCTTTTAAACAGATACCAGCTGTGGCAAAGATGTCCACCCATCCAAAGATTTGAGCTCCTTTTATGTGGCGTTATTGCTGGTAAGTAGCTACCCATCAGGGGCTACAAATTCCCGGTCCTCCCCTCCTTGCATTTAGAGAGGGTCACGTGACGAGTTCTTGCCAATAATATCTAGGAGGGAGCACCGGGTACTTCTAGACCAATGTGGTTAAGAAGCAGGCGTACCTTTTTAAGAAACTGACCACTAAGGAATTGCAAAAGTCACCAGTTGAATGGAGACTGGGTTCCTGAATTACTACTTGGAGGATTGCTGCCCAGGGATCAGGAACACCCACGTGAACTTTACATGAGAAAGAAATAAACTTTTGGGTTTTACCTGTATAGTTGCTACCATTACCTTAACTAATATAGTGACTACCCAAAAATAAAGGTAAATTTAATGACAAAAGTTATGAAAGTCCTTTACTACAGAAAACCAGAAAGGAAAAAACAACTGAATAAAATGAATCATATGTACTTTTACAAGAATTCATGTAATATTTAATGGCCTGTTGGGAATTAAGACGCCCTTGTAGGAATTCCCATATGAAAGGATGCTGGTTTAGCAACCACAGTCTCTAGCCTCTGCTACACATACCACTAGATCAGGTACCAAACATGCTCCAATGTCTGTTTTTGTAAATAACAAAAAAACACAGCCATGCTCTTATTTACTACATATTATTTATGCTACTTTTGGACTACAATGACAAAGTTGAGTAGTTGCAACAGAGATAGTATGGTCCACAAAACCTAACAGATTTCCTATCTGACCCTTTACAGAAAAAGTTTGCCAACCTTCGTTCTAGATGGTAGGAGCCTCTTAGTATGCCTGTATGTACATCTATGTATATGCGTATGTGAGGGAGATATATAAATATATCTGGGCCAATGTATCAGTAATGTTGCCACTATAGAAAAGAACAGTGTACAACAATGCAGGTCATAAACAGTTCCATTCTTTACATGTCAAGGTTTAAATGTATCCTATAAAGTTACCATATAATTATATTCATTCAACAAATCTTTATAAAACAGCAAGGGCTATGGAAAGGCCAACCTAGAAACACAGCTTAGTCTATAAGAAGAGAATCCAGAAAAAGAAAAGTTATGATACTCTATAGAAAATTGTGAACATGCCCTTTTAGTAGAACTAATATATACAAACCCTATAATTCTCCTCTCTGAATATTCTTTTCTTTTGTTTATTAATGGTGCAGCTACTTTGAAGAAAGTTCTTGCATATATCTCCTTAGGCAACACTGAAGTATTTGGTGGAAGAGTTCTGCTCATCAGTATACCACAGGAAGCTAAATATCTAAAAAGACAAAAATTACTTGATTTAGAGAGACATCAAAAATTAAGAGGAAAACAAATTACA